>NW_003314265.1:1064698-1189409 GCF_000143415.4 Selaginella moellendorffii | reverse complement strand
AAAAAGAAAAGGTCCCAGGTTTCGGGCGCTCTGAGCCTGGCCATCGTCATAGTTGATATTGAGGGCTCACATACCTTGCCAATCCTCTAAGGAGCATAGTCTCTCCAACTTAGAGACTCATTCAACCACTTGTAGTGGTTCTCTCCTTTTATTGGTTTAATTCTTATTAAACCTGTTAGAGACACCTTCTCTATCTCAATCCTACTACTCATTCTCGAGTAGTCTCAGTTTCCATCAATATAACCTTTGCACTTTGGAACTTTTAGTTTTAACTTCTTAGAGTCAATTTCCTAGGTGTTTCTGACACCTTACATTGCACATATTGTGCAACTCCACTTCCCCATCCTAGAAAATCCTCTACTTGAGGGCACCATCATCCTCTCTTCTATTTCATACCACCATTGGCACTAAGTTCTAGTTATCATAATTTGTGCTAGAGCTGTTCACGGTCCTATCATTTGGCTGCTTTACTGCTCCCTCCTTTGGAGCTTTCACCTTCACTAAATCAAAGCAATTAGGAATCCATCCTTGAAAACACATTACCTTTCTCATAATCTGTTAGCATCTAACACATTAATATTCTTACCTAACTTTGCCATTTGGGTTTTGTTCCATGATTCCCATGGCTCTTTTTTTAGCCACTAGTCTTTTGCTCCTATCCTTGATGGTTGCATCCAACAATATAAGATCACTACCTCCATTTTTGAGGTATTCTTTTGGTTCCATAGCAAAGACTTTGTTTTGCCAAGTCCAGAGGGTGTTCACCCCTAGTACATCTCTTTAGCATTTTCTACTATGGGCTTTATCCATGGCCCAACTTTATGACCCTCCCATGAGTCTCTTATAGAGACTACTTTCTTCGGACTCACTATGCCATTACATTGTCACAGTTCATTTCCTTTAGGTGTTCTTCCCACTTACTCATTTTGACCAAGCCACACCATCATCTATAGTTCAAATCAACACTTTGAACTAAGAACTTTAATCCTTAACCTCACAAGAACTTTTTTCTTGTTTTAGCCATAAGATCACCTAGTGATCTAACCTTGGCACCTTAACAGGTTTGCCAATAGGTATTAAATTTTCCAGACCTTTAAGTTGTTCACCATAACCTTGGGGGCATCCCCCACACTTAGTGGTGCACCCAAACCAGCCCTTCTAGCCAAGGGTCCATAGCAATTGAGACTGGGTATCCCCATCTCCTTCACCACATCCTTGGTGCCACTCGCACCAAAGTGTTCAAGTTAAATATGCCGAGCCACACTAAGCAATTTAACTGTGCATCACAACTTCGGGGAATCCCCCGCTTGGCAGTGTGCCCAAGCTAGTCTCTTTACTAAGAGTCCATGACCACTGAAAAATGAGTGTCCTCATATTCCAACCCATCACCACGCCCAAGTGAGTTGGGACTCGAACCCAAGCACTAGAGGGTTGGGACTTGAACCCAACCTCCGTATATGCATTTTCGGATGGCATCTCCTAGGATGCCTAGCATGACTTCTCACGCGGTGCACCAACTTATACTTAAAGCATGCTACAAATCACAATTGAGGAATTTAGTTCCTCCGCATTGCCAATGTAAATGACTAAATTTTCCATTCTACTTCAGTCACTTAACTACACCTCTAACCACTTGGAGGAGTCTAACTCACAACCTCCATAAGTTCTATTTCGGACCTGGGCTTGCTAGCCCCAAGAATGGCATCCCCGCCACTCAATCTTTGCACTTAGTACAAGTGCTCCACGTGTTTGATCCCATGACTGACACCCCAAAGTACCACCGATATATCAGCCTGTTACACTAAGGCCATGCTCCTTCGCCTTGGTCACACCGGTGGTCTAACACCACCTATATCACAGTCCCGTAGTTCAAGGACTAGACCATCCATCCATGAATGATCATCCCAGATCCACTCCTTAGCATCCTTAGGATGCCCTCAGATATGGGGGATAGCCTTCCCCAATATTCCTTTTCTGGTCCCCACCAAATCCCTTTCTGCCCGTGGCCGTGTCGCCATCACTGCTATTGGATCAAGGCCCACAGGCCCAACCACTAAGTCCCATGGTCCTCTGGGACTTCCTCACCACCCGATTGTCTCCTTGATCACTACACCAGAGGACTACTCCTCTCCCTTTCCACAGTCTAAGCCTTTGGGACAACATTTCAGAACATTGTGGCCCTACGCGAGCCTCATGGGTACTCTCCCCGCCTTCCACCTTTGGGTGCTCTAGCCACAAGCTTAGAGCGAGGTTCCATTGAGCCACGCCAGGTATCCAAGTAGGTAGTGCCACCCACATTTGGACTGGGAGTATCGACCATTCAATTTCCCAGGGTAACTAGAGCCAGCTCTTGAACACTTCACCAAGCTAACTTGCTTGTCAGTCCGTATTCACTTTAATCTTGGACTTCCCAATGGTTATCCCATCACCCAACACCTGGGTACAGCCTTCCTGGGACAAACTAGCCTTTCCTGGCCAAACTGGCTCCACTGGAGTCCTCCCCCTACTATACTTTTGGAGCTCACCAAACCCCCCAAGGTTTGGGAGATGAATGCTTTGGGCTTTTACCCCTTTAGACTCAAACTTAGACTCGGACTCGGACTTGGGCTTGGTCTCAGCTTCGGCCTCGATCTCGGTCCTGGTCTCAGTATCAGTCTCGGTCTTGGTCCCAGTCTCAGTCTCGATCTCGACTTCGGACTCCATCTTGGGTCCTTCTTGGACTCTATCTCAGATTCCATCTTGGACTCCATCTCGGACTCCATCTCGGGTCCTTCTCAGACTCCATCTCAGATTCCATCTCGAACTCCATCTTAGACTCCATCTCGGGTCCATCTCGGACTCCATCTCGGGTCCATCTCGGACTCCATCTCGGGTCCATCTCAGGTCCATCTCGGACTCCATCTCTGACTCCATCTCGGGTCCATCTCGGACTCCATCTCGGTCCATCTTGGACTCCATCTCGGTCCATCTTGGACTCCATCTCGGACTCCATCTCGGGCTCCATCTCGGGCTCCATCTCGGGTCCATCTCGGGTCCATCTCAGACTCCATCTCAGACTCCATCTCGGGTCCATCTCAGACTCCATCTCGGGTCCATCTCAGACTCCATCTCGGTCCATCTCAGACTCCTCCACGTGTCATGTGTTGGTCCTCTTGTGTCCCTTTCCTAAAGACTCACCTATTGCTTGCTTCGTGCTTGTTCCTCGAGCATGTTATTGGGAGTTCCACTCCTGCTCTTGACCTTTCAAGTTGGAGTTTTTAGTCCAAACGTGTTACGCTCGTTTGGCTTTCGCTTCGGCCATTACCACATGGCACCCTTTCGGCTCCACTTTGGGGCCTAGGTATTTTGTGTCTCACAGCCAAATCCTCTCACTTGACAAGTCTATGATCATGCATAGACTCTTCCATGCTTGGCCCCATGGGCCACCCTTTTTGAAGTTAGCACCTTCAACTAGGGGATTTGTTCCCTTGACTTGCCAATCTTGCTTAGCAAGTCATCCGATTAATGTAATATGGTTTCATGCATAAGTGTGAAAGTCCTTGACCATTGACTTTCTTTCAAAGTCATCTTTTTGAACACTTGGCAACTACTTCCCCAACTTTGATAACATTGCCTTATGGCAAACTATAAGACCACACTTCTGCTATGCCACTTTGATTTCATGCATTCTATGAACTATTTACATTTGGGTTTCAAGGTATTAAGTTATCTAGAATTGTCTTTGGGATCTTGAAGGACTCTGTCTCTTAGCTTGTTAAGGCCTTTCCTTTCACAAGCTTTTTAATTGCTATATAGTCTAACATGGACAATTCCATGCTTTATACTCTTCATAGCACCACAGTTGCTAGTAGCTACATGCTTGAGCGCCCACTTGATTCTCCACTCCCAACTAACATAACCACCCTTAGTTATGCTCTTCGATTTTTATTATTTGATTCTATCCCCTTACTACTTGCTTTTAGCCATCACATATTTCCTTCGGTTATTCGCCTCCCGACTAAGAGGATAGCTTTGCACTTTCTACCATGCCTTGGCAAGTATTCTTAAGGATGAACTTACCCGATAGCATAAGGAATGGTTCCTCAATTCGGGTATGCTCACTTTATAATCCCACACACCAGGATTAATGTTGCTACTTATAGACCTTTATATACCTATCATTAGCCTTGCCAAAGTCCCATTTTTTACTTTGTCCAATTCAGGTAAATGGTCTTCTTCTGTCTCTGCAACCATTGATATTTGGATAACACCTTTTATCCATCATCCGCTAGGGACTTAGTCCCTTGGGCATTATCTATTGCCCTTGCGACACCAAACACTACCTCCTGGTGTTCTAGAGTGTTTGGGTGTCCCAATGATGACTTCTTTGACAATGAACATTCCCTTTTATGACATTGACTTACTATATTATAACATAAGCAATTTATTCTCCATAAGGGTATATTTAACTTCCTTATGCTATTAAGAAATCTTTGGGTAGTTACCTTCTACCAATTTAACTAATTATTTTGCACAGTTTGCTTAGTTGCCTCATAGTTGTCAAGTCTTACAACTCATTGCTAATGCTTCCACACCTCCATCATTATTTGGGTCACCACACTCCAACCGCATGCCTTCCAACTTAGACTATGTCATTCCCATTTCTATTAGGATTCCTCTAGGAAGGGGTTCCAACTTGACCTCTAGGCATCATGCCTTTGGCACATTCAATATCTCCACACCATCGGCTCCACAAACCCATAAGGTCCCATTTTGAAGTGTTAGCTTGCTGGAATACAACTTCTTGTATTCGTGTCTTACTCACAAAGACCATCTTTGCAAGTGTTACTCCAACACTTGATTTTGTTCTCTAAGGGCAACTTTTGCCCCTTATGACTACTTGTTTATGTGATAAGAATACCAACTCATCCTCTAAGTACACCCTCAACTCCTTGGGTTGTTCCAGCATTTATTTAAGATAGCCCCAACTACCATTTCAAGGACTTGTGTCTTTTTTTGTATTTGACCTCCTACGGTCATTAATTTTGGTCTCACATTCATGAGCACCAACCTCAACTATATAAAGATAATCTTGTGACTTCTTTATTGCTTTGGAGTCTCTATTTTTCCCGTGATCCCAACTATAGTTGTTTACCACAACTACATTAGGCAGTTTGCTAAGTCAAACACTCATCTTAATCACATCCTCAACTCTTTGAGGAAACCTTTATATTGTTCCCAAGATCCCAAAGTTATTCCATTATTGGCCCTTTTCTATCCACCACCTCGTCTATAAGTTCATACATAGACTGTAGTGGAGAGCCATGTCTTCCCAACTTGCTACTCCCCAAAGATAGGCCCACTCCTAAGACCTTATGATGCCAACACCATGGGTGATTACTTGAGCACCAATAAAAGTTGGACTAAGGAACAATTCCGATACCAAATTGTAAACAACTAATTTTTCCATTCTACTTTAGTTACTTAACCACACCTCCAACCACTTGTCGGAGTCTCACTCACAACCTCCATAAGTCCTATTCCAGACTTGGGCTTGCTAGCCCCGAGAATGGCATCCTTGCCACTCAAACTTTGCACTTGGCCCAAGTGCTCCACGTGTCCGATCCCATGACCGACATCCCAAGGTACCACTGACATATCAACTTGTTACGCTAAAGCCATGCCCCTTCACGTTGGTCACACCAATGGTCTAACACCATCTGCATCACAATTCTGTCTCTCAAAAACTGGGTTATCCATCCATGAGTGATCATCCTAGATCCACTCTTTATCATCCTTAGGATGCCTGCAGGCATGGGGAATAACCTTCCCCAATATCCCCTTTCTGGTCCCCACCAAGTCCCTTTTTGTCCATGGCTGAGTTCACCAACATTGCCACTGGATCAAGGTCCACAGGCCCGTCCACTAAGTCCCATGATCCTCTAAGACTTCCTCCTTATATGATTGTATCCTTGGTCTCTACCCCAGAGGATTTTTCCTCTTCCTTTTCACAGTCTGGGACTTTAAGACAACATTTCGAAACACCATGGCCTTATGCGAGCCTCGTGGGTACTCTCCCCACCTTCCGCTTTTGGGTGCTCTAGCCATGGGCTTAGAGAGCGAGGTTCTGTTGAGCCATGCCAGGTATCCAAGTAGGTAGTGCCACCCACACTTGGACTGGGAGCATCGACCATTCGATCTTCCGAGGGAACTAGAGTTGGCTCTTGAACACTTCACTAAGTTACCCCACTTGTTAGTCCATATTCACTTTAGCCTTGGACTTCCCAGTGGTCATCTCATCACCCAATAGCTAGGTATGGCCTTCCTGGGCCAAATTGGCCTTTCCTGGCCAAACTAGCTCTACTAGGGTCCAACCCCCACATTGTCCCTACTATACTTTTGGAACCCTCTGCAGCAGTAGTAGCAGCACCCCCCCCGCTTCCCGGGGGATGATCGCTTTGGGCTTTCACCTAATAGCCTATATTAGTATTCAGACTTGGACTCGGTCTTAGTCCTAGTTTCGGACTCGGACTCGGTCAGTCTTGGTCTTAGTTCCATCTCGGACTCCATCTCGAACTCCATCTCGGGTCCATCTCGGACTCCATCTCAAACTCCCTCTCGAGTCCATCTCGGACTCCATCTTGGACTCCACTCGGGTCCATCTCGAACTCCATCTCGGACTCCATCTTGGGTCCATCTCCAGTCCATTTTAGACTCCATCTCAGACTCCATCTTGGGTCCATATCGGACTCCATCTCGGGTCCATCTCAGACTCCATCTCGGGTCCATCTCGGACTCCATCTCGGGTCCATCTCGAACTCCATCTTGGGTCCATATCGGACTCCATCTCAGGTCCATCTCAGACTCCATCTCAGGTCCATCTCAGACTCCATCTTGGGTCCATCTCGGACTCCTCCACATATCATGTGTTGGTCCTCTTGTGTCCTTCTTGCTTCGTGCTTGTTCCTCAAGCACTTCATTGGGAGTTCCACTCCCGCTCTCAACCTTTCAAGTCGGGGCTTTTAGTCCAAACGTGTTACGCTCGTTTGGCTTTCGCTTCAGCCACTACCATGTGGCATTGGCTCCACTTTGGGGCCTAGGGATTTTGTATCTCACATATTGGCAAAAAGATCCATGTACCAGAATCTCACAATAAAAAGAAGTATTGAGAGCTGAAGATGGGGAGGGTGGCCTTTGTCATCAAACGACATAAAGGTTGGTAAAGCTTTAAAACTATTCCAAGATTTTGGGGCAAAAAGAAGGTGAGCAAAGAATCATCACATGCAACCCAAGGGAGGAGAGTTGAATGTGAGGAGGGAGAAGTGAGTAAGTTGCCACCTCCATATAGGCTCATTCACGACTATGATGGAGTATACTTTCTATAGCCTAGGTGGTTTTTAAATGGAGGTATGGATCTTGTTGATCCTTCAATACTCTAGATATGTGAAAGATCACAATTTTGTAGGAGATATTGGCAAAACATGAAATCCTTTATTAGGATCTCACAATAATTCACCCATGTCCCACTTAGGCAATTAGATTTCGAACTAGGCCACAGGTTGATCAAATCAGCCCTACTCACTTAGATTATGCCTTTGGGGATGGACGAAAAGTCAAGATTGGGAAGATTTTTATCTAGAGAAAGTATTAAGAGATTCTTGTAATGGATTTATGTAATACGTGTAAAAGATTTTGAGATCTCTAAAATCTTGGAGCTAAAGAATAAGAGCAAAATGAGGGTTAAGCCAAATCTCACCCCACCCCTTTGGAGATTTTGTGTTTAACAACATTTTTTTGAGTGTGCTCTATGTTACAAGCACCTTGAGTGTGACTTAGATTGGAATGTGCTCACATTCATTTTGTGGATGTGGGTTCTTTTGTTTGAATAGCAAGTGTGCTTTTATCAATGTTTTAAGTACTTTGGAGTGAGTGTGTTTGGAGATCTTGTGTCAGTATCTGTAGTGCACTATGAGGCTAGGTCACATGCATGCACTTGTTTCATATTGTGAGGTTGCTACTAGCAAGGAGAAAGCAACTAAGTTATGGCAGTGAGAGATCCTGGAAGCATTGCTAAGTTGATATATCAGATATTCCATGCCAAGTGGCTTGGAGTGACAAATTTATTCATTGCACCCTTCTAGGGCAGTACACATTTCTTGTCAAGAACACCATGCTAAAGAAGGTGGTGTGCTATAGAGTAGAGAAATGGTGTGCAATTTAATCACCAAGCGGCAAGAACATGTTCAGCTATCTTGAATGCATAGGATGAATGAGTCTCCTCAAATGGCATGGGCCATTGCCATGGGCATGAAGCAAGGAATGGATATTTCTGTGTGCAATCACACGTGGACCAATAACATTATGACACGTGCTCTCTCTCTCACACACACGAACACTCGAGTCTCGGAAAATTTGCCGCGACGCAAGCCCGGATCTAGTCAAGCGACAAACGTAAGTTTTGTGTGAAACAAGGCATCTCTCTCCTTGTGTTTTTTCCTCTTTCTGGAACTCGTCTTCTCGCGGAAAGTTCATTGGCACGCCAGAGACTAACGGGATTCTAAATCATTCCAACTTCTCTTCTCTCAAAAACTTTTTTCTCAAACGATTCGCCTTTGTATTGCTGCTGAGTCATAGCTATGCCGGAATTGCCGGCTAGTTTTACAATCTTCGCTGCCGGATCAACGAAAGCGAACTTTCCAAGCACCGCCAGCAACAATCTTCCCTCGAGAGCACAAAAAAGGGAAAAGAACGAGCTCTACTCTACAATACCTAGAACCTTGCGCCGGGTATGAAATTGAAGAAATGTAGCACCAATTGCTCCGCCATGGGCGCCTCGAACGCTTGCTTTTGACCCGGAGCTCCCTCCTGTCGCGGACGAGCGCATTGGGCGCTCTCTTCGTGGCCAACGCCCACCACCGGTGCCTCCGCAAACACGATTGGGGCAGCGGCGTTGCCCACCGCGGCCGCAGCTGCTACCGTCGCCAGCGATCGCGATTTCTTCCCTGCCATGGAGGATCTAAAGCGCGGAGAAGAATGGAGAGAGGAAAACAAAAATCTTGCCCTTGCGTTTTCTTCCGGGCCCCTTCGTTTTAATACTGGCGGTGAAGAAAAGGAGGGTTTCTGACGTGTCCAAGTAGTGTCCACTAGATGAAATGACGTGTCTAACTCTAGGTTTAGGGCTTCTCGAGAATATGCGTTGCGTGGGGTAGAATATTCTAGCTGTGTTAGCCAGCTTGTATGAGTGGTGTTTAAGCTAGTGAAGATTTTTCGCCATCATGTGGCATTACGTCAAGTTGCTCGCCTTGTTTAATCCCTGATTTTCGCGTAATGCGAGTGCTTAATATAAATCTGGGCCAGCAGCCAAGCAAAGTCTCGCGGCAAGAGACGCTTCGTTCGTTCTTTGCTTCTTCTTCCTAGCTTTGCTTCTGGCGATGGAGCTTGCGAAGTTCCTTCTGGTCTTTGGAGCCTGCTGCCTCGCCGCTGTGATCCAGCTCTTGCCAGGAGCGCAGGCCGCCCAAGTAGTTTGCACTGCAAACCCGAACCGCTGGTGCTTCGATCTCGTCCTTCCCTGTCCCAGGAGGTGTCCCAATCAATGCAGCGTCAATTGCAACGCTTGCTCCACTAGCTGCGGTAAGTATCAAAGTTTCCAGCTTCCTTGGAACGAAAAAAAGAGAGGGAAGTACCTTCACGAAGAATCGACTTTGATCGTGGCTTCTTCTTCTTTGCGCCTTGTCTCGCAGATGTCCGGAGGTGTAACAGGCCAGGATCGGTCTGCCAGGACCCCCGCTTCGTCGGTGGCGATGGAAGCGTCTTCTACTTCCACGGCAAGAGGGACCAGGACTTCTGCATTGTCTCCGACGCCAATCTCCACGTAAACGCCCACTTCATCGGAAAGTCCAAGAGCGGCCCGGGCCTCAAGCGCGACTTTACGTGGGTGCAGTCGCTGGGAATCCTGTTCGGAGACCACCAGCTCAAGCTCGGTGCCAAGAACGTTGCAACTTGGGACGACTCCGTCGATCAACTCGAGCTCCAGCTCGATGGCAGCGCGGTAACTCTCCCCTCTGGCGAAGGGGCCGTCTGGAGTGAGCCACTCGTCGGGCTACGAATCGAAAGGCTCAACCTGTACAACGACATCTCCGTCCAAGTTAGAGACAGCTTCACACTCAAGGCTAGAGTTGTACCTGTGACTCAAGCCGACTCCAAAGTTCACCACTACGGGATCACCCCGGACAACTGCTTTGCACATCTCGATGTCAGCTTCGAGTTCCACAAGCTGTCCGGCAATGTTGCTGGAGTTCTCGGGCAGACTTACGCGCCCGGTTACAAGAGCCGAGTGAACTCCAGCTTGCCAATGCCGATCATGGGAGGCTACAAGGAGTATCTCACGTCTGGCCTCCTGAATGCCGACTGCCCTGTGTCGAGGTTCGGCGTGGCTGCAGTTGAAAGCTCGAAGTTTTCCTTCCCTGCAGTGACCTGTGGGACGGACAACAAAGGCTTCTCGTGCCGTCGCTAGATCCGTGTTCCACGTTGTTACTGCTTGGACTGCTTCGGCTGTATACACATTCTATTAGCTCCAAAATAAAGCAAAGTGAAATACAAGTACCTTTAGTCTTTGGAAATATCATGGAGTGCCAGCATTGCGTTGATGAGCTTCCGGCGGCTTGTCCTGTATCTCTCCAGCAGGACCGCAAAGCTTTCACGAGCTTCGGAGAAGACTGCGTCGTCGTACAGGGCCCTCTCCACAAAATTGGCTCTGGCTGTCACGTACATCTCCGGGAACCTGTGTTCTTTTATGGTAGAGTTGATCGCAAGTTTGAAGTCCGTTTCAAGACTTTGTGTCCCCGGGAGATGACCCAGCCAACTCAAGCCAGCAGCGCACTCTTCTCCGTTGATAGCTCTTTCAGACTCTTCGGCATGCGAAGCTATCTTCTTAATCAGTTCCTTGAACGTCGCATGCGACTTGTTGTATGTGGCGGGCATAGCGACTGAGCACGCCTTTCGAAGCTCTTTTACAGCATTGTCCGCCATTGACCACACTGTGAAATGTAAAAGTGTTTTACACAACCTGCTGTCCCGACTTTGAGGTGGATTCTCTCGAAGAAACCATAAATGCAAAGCGATGTGAATGAATCCTTGCCATCTGTATGTTGCAAAGTCAGGAGGAAAGATTTCATGAAAAAGTTCAACCAGACTCACTCAAATGGAAGCTCCACTTCAACGCCAAAAGTGAGATGCAAGGAGAACTTCGATGTCGTCGTAGGACAATTCCCCGTCGTCGTCTCCAAAGTGCATTGCTTTCTCTTTCCACGACCTGGACTTTTAGAGGTGTTGCCATCTTCTGAAGTGCTAGCTCGATGAGCGAAACCTCTCGGAATGTATAACACGCTTCCTTCCGTCAACAGTGTGTCTGCTAGCTCACGACTCTGGACCTCAGCCTCAGGCACAAGTCTAGGCGCATATAGTCGAGGAAGCACGACGGTAGCAGCCGGATTAATGCTCCACCTCTTTTTTCCAGCAAGTTGCACGACAAAGACGCAGTGATCATCGTAGTGACGACCCAGGCCTTGAGCATTTGACGGCGTCAAGTAAAGATTTGCTCCAATGCTGGCTTGACCAAGTTGGAAGCCCAAGCTCTGAGCAAGTTCCGCAACCACCTTTGAGCGAAACTCAATACCTCTCACAGCCACAGTGTAACCGAGCTCGAAGGCCTTGATACAGTCTTCCACACGGACAACCTGTCCTTCACCGTTTCTAGAAAAGTAGTGCTGCTCCACGCAATCACCAGTGGTGCATTTGACGAGTCGAATGTCCTGCTGATAAATCAAAGGCCTTCCCAGGTCGTCATGTATCTCTTTGAAAAGCTGGCAAGGATCGAGTTCGTCGCTGCTGGCCGGAGGACATGAAATGGAAGCTCCAACCAAAGTTCTGAGAAGCTCTGACGAATCCTGAGCTGGAAAATCCTTCCGAAGAGCCTCGAATACTCTGCCTGTTCCATTTGTAATCACTGCCGGAGACCTCTCCCAGCCTTTCTCAAAGAACTCCTGACTGTTCTCCAGAAAAGTATGCCTGCCGAGGTTTTTGGAAACTGGCAACTCAAGCTCCAATCCGAGCAATGCGAGAAGCTTCGCAAGGAGATGTCTCGTAGACGTCGATCCACCATCTCCTTCCAAGATATCCTTCCAGACTCTTCTCAGCTTCGAATACGACGTGCAAGCTATCTCTCTTGGAACCCGTTGGATGGTCACCTCGTAGTGTTCCTGGAGCAAAGAGTCGGCTACACGAAGAGCATCTCCAAAGTGTTCTTCGATATCACAGTTCCATGCCGAGCTCAAAGAATCTGCAAGGGAAATGAACAAGCTCCTGTCAAGACGACGGAATAAAAACCTCTTCCATCGATCTAAAGCGGAAGCATTGAAACGAGAAATCTTACAAGAAGTAGTCCATCACACCGCATTCTTGCAATGCTCGTCGAGCAGCCGCAGTGATTCCCAGATCGGCGACGGCATCGATCGCGGCACCAGACACACTGGAATCGTCGCTAGCAATGAGCGGAACAAGCGAGCTGAGCAGCTCGACGCAGCTCGCAACGTCGCGATTTAGGCTCTCGGATTGCAGCGCCAGCAAACCGATAATCTCGGCAGATTTCACCGCTCCTGTCGCATTCCTGGAGCGATCACTTGCATTCCCATCCACCAGAAAGAAAGCTCACCTCGATCGAAGAAGCTCCTTGAGAACGCCCAGGAGGCAACGCTCCGCCATCAAGAACCCTAAAGTATATTCGATAATTGATCCACAATAAAGAACAAAGCTGTAGGGTTTATGCGGGAGGAGAATGCTGTGGCGAGCGCAGGGGCTGCGGGTAAGCGCGCTAGCAGTTTTTGAGAATTTCTGTGAGAATGTAGCTAGATGTGCTATGAAATATCTGCCATTTTCTCCAGATTGACAGGAAGAACTCGAGCTTCTGGTTGCGCTTGTGTCGCGATTTTCATCCGCAAGGTCGAGAGGAAACGCGTGAGTTTCCACAGAACAGGGAGCTACCACCTCTGGTACCGCCGAAGAAGAAGCCTTACTACAAGCCCCTTCCTCTGGTGATATGGGAGCACAGGCGAGACAAGAGGCTTGGTGTGAGGCGGCTGTGGAAAGCCCCGCTCAATGGAATGCTTGTGGAGGATCTCATACCTCTCGCTCACGACGTTCTCAAGGAGTATGCTGTGCTCGAGGAAGGTGTCAAGAGGCTCATGAAATCCGTCACAGTGAAAGCTTGCACGTAAGTTTCTCATCTTCTTCGGTTTTTTTTTTTTTTTTTCGTTTCCTCTTGTTCTATTGCTTTTGATTCTTCTCTTGTCCTCTTTTTTTTTCCTAGCTTTGGAATGGTTGTCATGTCTTCTCCCTCATCATTCTATTTATCAGCTTTCGTGTTCTAATGGGAATTCCTGGCGTTACAGTTGCTGTATGGAGATCTACGTAGGAAAAGTCGGTCACAAGCTCCCGACTTGCAGAGGCACGAGCAACCGAGCAATCTATGGACAGCACCGGTGGATCAGGGGGTACGTTGAAGACGTGATCATCCCGCTAGAGGCTTACCACGTCTACAACAAGATAGGACGCTCTATCAAGCACAGCCAAAGGTACACAGTCCCGAGAGTAGGCGCAATTCACGAGCTTTGCATGCAGGCGGGTGTTGACGATCCCAGGTACCCGATGATCAGGTGGGCTCGAAGGTCTGGAAGACAGGTCGGGGACGGCCAGGCCCAGATCCCTCTCACTCGCTTCCGGAACAAGATCATCCCGGGCTACTCGTCGTCGAGTGACACCAGCGACGATGACGACGACGAGAGCGGGTCTCCAGTGGTGGAATCCAAGACCGAAGCGGACGAAGCCAGGGAAGAACCCGGAGCAATCCAGGAAAACAAAGTTCCTCAGATCGAAGAACTTACAGGAATCCAGGAAAGCGAAGCTCCTCGGGTCAAAGAACTCACAGGAATGCAGGAAAGCAAAGCTCCTCAGATCAAAGAACTTACAGGAATCCAGGAAAGCGAAGCTCCTCCGATCGAAGACACTGGAGGCTGCCAAGCTCCTGGCGAGAAGCTGGAGGAGATGGGGCTGGACGAAGTTCCAAACGAAGAAGAAGAAGACAGCAGGGACAGACCACGCAAATTTGAGCTGAGGCTCGCGGAGGAGGAGCTGGGCGATTTAGAGGTGGAGCAAGGAGAGGGCCGAGAGGACGCCGAGAAGCGAGAGCTCAAGGCGGTGGCGGACAGGACGCTGGTGGCATTCGACAGCGTCCGCCGGGGATTGCAAGCGCTGCTCTACAAGTACAAGGTGTGGGCTTGCGGCTACTGCTCCGAGGTTCACATCGGTGTCAAGCCTCACAAAGTCCTGCTCTGCGGGGGCCTGGGGCGGGCATACAGGGGCGGCGGCCATGCCTGGCAGGAGGCCGCGCTGAGCGACGTCTTCCCCCCAAACTTCGTGTGGCACGTCCCGGCAAATCACCACCCGAGGCTGTCCAAGGAGCTCATCCGGTACTACGGCCAGGCACCCGCGATCGTGGAGATGTGTGTCCAGGCCGGGGCCGAGGCGCCGCCGCGGTGGAAAGCTTACATGAGGATGGATGTGGCGATCCCACTCGAGGAGGAGATGCTATGGACTGCCTAGAGCTTGGGCTTCTTAGTTTTTTAAATGGTTTTTCGCGCGTAAGTTTGAAAAGTTAAGAGCCCTAGCCCTAGTTGTATTTCTTGACCCAGATGGCGTCGTGTGATGCATTCCTGCGCGTCGAGCCGCTGGCGCTGCGGATCAACGCGTCTCTGACCACTCCGGCGACGAATCCGTCACGGTGAGTGCTGCCCAGGGGAGCCGCGATCCAGCTTCCAATTCGCGCGGAGGACAGGAGCAAGGGTTTTGGGCTGTCATCTATCGCCGGCGCAGCAATGGCGTCCTTCCTGATGCATGGAATTCTCCATGCGACGGTCTTCGAGGCCGTGGGAATCACCGATCAGACGCGAGTCACTGGCGCAGCGCCCGAGTTCTTGCGAATGGTAGATTTATTTCTCCATTTTTCCATCGCTTAGAGCTTACTCGTCCATGGATTCGTCTCGCAGATCGTGGAGGGCGTGGAGGACGTGGTCGGCCTCGGGAGAGGCTCAAATCGAATGTATGCCACTGTGGACCTCGACAAGACCCGGGTGGGAAGAACGCGAGTGGTGGATTTCTCGCCAAAAAGCCCGGTGTGGAACGAGTCCTTCCACATCTACTGCGCGCACAACGTTGCTCACACGATCATCAGCGTCAAGGCCGACCTCCGGATCGGAGCCACGGTGCTGGGCCGGGCCAAAGTCTCGGTTCTCAATCTCCTCTCGGGCCAGCCGCTCGAGAACTGGCTGGATCTCTGCCGGGAGGACGGCAAGCCCATCAAGAGCGCCAAGGTCCGCGTACGCCTCCAGTTCTTCGACGTGACCAAGGATCCAAACTTTGGCTATGGCGTCCGCGATGGCTTTCGCTTCCCGGGGGTGCCTTTCACGTACTTCAAGCAGCAGCGCGGATGCAGAGTCACGCTCTACCAGGACGCTCACATGAGTGACAACTTCCTGCCACCGATTTTTCTCGCGGGAGATCAGCTCTATCAGCCGACTCGGTGCTGGGAGGATATGTTCCACGCCATTTCCAACGCCAAGCATTTGATCTACATCACAGGGTGGTCGGTTTTCACCGAGATCACGATGATCCGAGACCCCGCAAGAGCTTCGCTGGGAGCCGAGGCACAGACGCTGGGCCAGCTCCTGCGGAGGAAAGCCGAGGAGGGAGTCCGAGTTTTACTCCTCGTCTGGGATGACCGGACCTCTCTCAGCGTCGTCAAGACGGAGGGCGTGATGAACACTCACGACGAGGAGACTTTCAATTATTTCAAGAACACCAAAGTCAAGTGCCGGCTGTGTCCCAGGAATCCGGACAGTGGTCTCAGCATCGTCCAAGGCTTCCAGATCGGTGCCATGTTTACACACCACCAGAAGACGCTGACGGTTGATGTCCCGGCACCCGGAAGCCATATGAGGGCCATCACAAGTTTCGTGGGTGGTCTGGACCTCGCTGCGGGAAGATATGACAACCAGCATCACTCGGTCTTCCACACGCTCAATGCCGAGCACAAGGACGACTTTCGGCAGACGAGCTTTCCCAGGGCGTGTCGCAAGTTCGGCGGGCCGAGAGAGCCGTGGCACGACATCCACGCGCGGATAGAAGGCCCGGCCGCCTGGGACGTGCTCCACAACTTCGAGCAGCGGTGGAGAAAGCAGGCGAGCAAGGACGCGAACTGGCTGCTCGAGCTGGCGCAGATGAGATCCATCGTTCCCCCGACCGCCCCGGCTTGTCCAGGAGAAGACTGGAACACTTGGAACGTACAACTCTTCCGGTCGATCGACGCGGCGGCGGTGGCTGGCTTCCCGCAGGATCCAGCAGCAGCGGGAGCAATGGGACTGGTGAGCGGCAAGGACAACATCATCGACAGGAGCGTCCACGACGCTTTCATCGCGGCTATCCGGCGAGCCAAGGACTTCATCTACATCGAGAACCAATACTTCCTGGGAAGCTCTTTCGCGTGGGAGTCGCACCAAAACGCTGGAGCTCACCACTTGGTTCCCCGCGAGATAGCGCTCAAGATCGTGAGCAAGATCCAAGCCGGCCAGCCTTTCCGGGTCTACATCGTCATTCCAATGTGGCCCGAGGGAGTCCCCGACAGCCCCCAGGTGATGGCGATCCTGGAGATGATGGTGAGGACCATGGAGATGATGTACAGGACCATCGCTCCGGCACTCTTCGCCAAGCAGCTCGTCGACGTGGATCTGCGAGACTACCTCTCCTTCTACTGCCTGGGGAACCGGGAGAGGCGAGCTCCCGGCGACTACTTGCCTGTGGAGTCTCCCGAGCCGGGCTCCAGCTACAAGCTCGCGCAGGACCATCGCCGCTTCATGGTCTACGTCCACTCCAAGATGATGATCGGTAAGCCAGCCTGCCTCGTTTCAAAGTTTTCTAGCGAACTTACGAGAAGATCTCTTGCGCAGTGGACGATGAATACATCATAGTTGGATCGGCGAATATAAACCAGCGCTCCATGGATGGCGGCCGCGACACGGAGATCGCCATGGGAGCTTACCAGCCATACCACACTTGCCTGGCGCAGCCACCGCGGGGCCAAGTCCACGGCTTTAGAATGTCGCTGTGGTACGAGCACACGGGTGTGCTTGACAACGATTTCCTGGCCCCCAGCAGCGTCCAGTGCATGAGAAAGATGAACAGCATGGGGGACTACTACTGGCAGCTCTACGCGGGGGAGCCCGAGGTGGATCTTCCGGGCCATCTCTTGGCATACCCGATCACTGTGGCGAAAGATGGCACCGTTAGTGAGCTCCCGGGATTCTCCTCCTTTCCAGACATGAAGGGCCGGATACTCGGTGGAAGATCCGACTATTTTCCTGATATTCTCACCTCGTAAGCTCATCTCCGAATCCTTGTAAATCAATGTGAATAACATCAAGGTTTTAACAAAAAAGGTTCTTTTTTGTTAGCAATATTTTCTGCCCTACTTTTTAGCAAAATAGATTTTGGAGATGCCGGGAATTGAACCCGGGTAAAGTGAGCTCTTGCACTGGTTATAACCACTACATCTCCCTTCTTAATGTTTAATTTTTTAATTGCGAGTAAAATTTTATTGCCCTATTTTGTAAAAAGAAATTATGAATAATTTAATGTATTAAACAATAAGCATCAATAATTCACGCACAGGGATGATTAATGGATGGTATTGTGAATTAAAAAATAAAGAACTTTATTGTTCTTGCAATGTCTACAACTCAGGATTCCAAAGGATTTAATATTTTGCAAATTTTGTTTTTCATTTTTCATTGCTAGAATAGCTCACAGACAGAGAGAGGGAGTTCAACCAACCAAGTGTTCTCAGGGATGGGCGCCCTTGAATATCGAAGTGGCACTGCGTCGTCCCAGAGCCCTGGTGCTCATGATCAAGTCGTAAGCAAAACACCCTGTCTAAATTGCGAAAACATTTCGAGATTGCCGAGAAAAACTCATGATAGGTAGTGCTTGTAACTAAGCTACCTCATTTGAGAAACGCATTACCAATGGTAGAATTGAGAATGGAGCTAGGGCCCCTGCATTGTCAAGAGGATGGAGAAAGATTGAAGCCTCGCTAAAACAACGATTGGATGGATTTCTTGCTTAGTTTTGACAGTGTGTGACAAAAAAAATAAAAAATCGAAGGATACATTCATAATTCCATCTTTGAATGGAGGAAATAGACTCCAATTCCCAAACGAACAAAAAACTACAAAAATGAAAACAAGAAAAAGAACGAAAAAGATGGTAGAGATCGCAACCAAACCAACTAAAAACAAATCACTAGTAGCAGGAAAGCTAAATAAGAAATCCATCCAAGAACATGAAGAAGCGGGGTTTTAATCGGCCCCCACCTGTGATTCAATGTAGTTTGCCAACTCCTTTTCCTGCAGCCACGAGCAGTTCAATCGCCTCCTCAAATTCTGCGCGGTGATGCCCCGAGTTGTACGGACAACTGAATTCGTTAGGGCTTGGATTCAGCTGAATGGCTGTTAGGGACCAAATCGCCGAACTTTTGAGGTCTTGCCGCGATGCCAAGGATCTCTCCCAGGCCAGGAGTGTCCATGCCTCCATCGTGGCATCGAAATACGAGCTCGATCGTTACCTCTCCAATCTCGCATTGCAAATGTATGGGCGATGCGGCAGCCTTGAAGACGCGCTGAAGATTTTCGGCCAGATCAGAAAGCCCAACCTCATCTCCTGGAACACGCTCCTCCAGGCACTCTCGGAGAATGGGGAGGTGGAGAAAGCGAGAGAGATTTTTGATGGAATGCCCGGCTGGGACGTCGTGTCGTGGAACTCGTTGATGGCGGCGTATGCCCGCAACGGGGATTTGGAGGAGGCGAGGAGGATTTACGAATTGGCCGCAGAGAGAGATCTCATATCTTGTAACACGATGATCGATGGGTATGCAGAGATGGATTTTTTGGAGGAGGCAAAGTCAATGTTTGATTCCATGGACGAGAAGAATGTTGTCTCTTACAACACCATGATCCAGGCATATGCCGAAAACGGGCATCTTTTCGAGGCAAAGGTTCTCTTTGAGGAGATGCCGGTTAAGAACGTGGTGAGCTGGACTGCCATGGTGACGGCGTATGCGCGGGTAGGACACGTGGACGAATCACGACGGGTTTTTAACGCGATGCCGGAGAGGAACGTGGTGACATGGAACACGATGCTCCAGGGATATGCTGACTATGGGAATCTTGAGGAGGCAGAGCGAATCTTTCTCGAGATGCCGGAGGAGAGCCTTGTGTCGTGGAACGCAATGGTATCTTTGTACGCAGAGTGTGGGCTTTTGGAGCGGGCAAAAAATCTCTTTGATAGAATGGTTTTCAGAGACGTCATCTCTTTTAACACAATAATCTATGCCTTTGCCCAGGACAGGAATCTTGAAGAATCTAGACGCCTCTTCAACTCCATGCCACAGAGGAACGTCGTGTCGTACAATTGCATGATCGCGTCGTATGGCCTGTACGGGCATCTAGAAGAATCTCGGGTCCTGTTCGACACAATGCCGTACAGGAATCTCGTATCCTGGAACACAATGCTCACCGCATATGCCCACAAGGGGCATCTGGAAGAGGTGCTATTCCTGCTAAGGTATATCCCTCAAAAGGACGTGCTGACATGGACGGCGGTGTGTACGTGCCACATTGTGACTGGTCACCTGGCCGAAGCGCAAAGAATAATTTTCTTCATGCCCGAGAAGAACTCGGCCTCCTGGAACGCTCTAGCGGCGGCTTATGGCGATCGAGGAGATTTGCTCAAGGCCGAGAGGCTCTTGAGCGAGATCCCTGTGAAAGACATGGTTTCCTGGAACACGACAATGGCCACTTACGCCAAGAACAATCGCCCTCTAGAGGTTCTCTCGTTGTTTCATCGCTTGAATCTCCAGGGGACAAGGCCACAGATGATTACCTTTGCGATTGTTCTAACAGCGTGTAGCCGGCTTGGGATGATCGAACAAGGATGGAACCAGTTTTTCTCCACAGCTTGCGACTATGGAAGCCTGCCAACGTCGCGGCACTACTCGTGCTTGATCGATGCTTTTGGACGAGTCGGGAGGCTTTCCGAGGCGGAGCAGCTGCTGCAAAGCATGCCAGTTCCGGCGGATGTGGTGGTGTGGAAAACACTGCTGGGTGCCTGCCGGATCCACAACAATGCCGAGTGTGGAGCTCGAGCTATGGAGAACATTGCCAAGCTCGATCCGCACAACGCCGCTTCGTTTGTTCTCATGGCCAACACCTTGCAACCTGGTTGATTACATCCAAGGTACTTCCAACTTGGAAATCACACATGCAAGAGATGGTGGTGGATGTCGCTGTGTTTGCATCAGATGCTCGTGAATCGTCTCCGCGGACGTTGTTCAACCCGTATGAGCCGGTTGCGCTAAACGAAAGCACACTGATCATGAATTCGAAGACGGATGATGTGAAGCACGTAGAATTGTGATTGGTCTCAAATCAAGGAAAAAGAGCCCGATTTATTCTTGTGTTTTGTAAATTTTAAAGACAGGTTCTTGCAACAACCGCTTTTTGGGGTCGATTGGCCGTTGGATGGGAGTGTCGGGTGTTTTAGCCGGCAAATTAGCTCGTAAAGAAGAAAAGGCAACCGTCAAGCCCGAGCTCTAGGATTGTCATTCTAGCGTGATTAGCAATCTCTTTGAGTAGTAGTACATTTGAAGAACAAAGAGAGACATGATCTTGGAACAAAGTGGACTCTCTACGCACATCCGCTCTGCGACAAGTTCCCAGCGAGGCCTTGCTGACCGTGAAAACGAGCAGCGATCGTCCGCTGCCAAATCCCTTGCCAGCTCGGGCAAGTATAAGTATGGATTGCCAGTGCGAAAGGCACACGAATCGACAATTGCAGGGATCACGAAGACGCGCGAGTTGCGCAGATTCGAAGGGATCTGGGCTACCGCTGCCATGAATCGAGACCACCAGAAGAACGAGAAAGCATTTCGTTCCATTATCATTCATAGCAACTTTGAATTTAAAAATGGTATATTCGGTAAGTGTTAATCTTTGCGCGCTCTGGGTTTAGGGCTTTTCAAATGTAGGGCTTGTCTAGGGTTCTTGCGTGGGTAGCGATGGCGCTGTGCTCGCGGCCGAGGAGCCCCGCATTCTTGTGGGCGGCGTCGGCAAGTAAGTACCGATCGATCTGGGTGCGCTGGCGGAGGGGCGAGCTCCCCGCCGGCGTCTGGAACCCCTTCGTCTTCGAGGACATGAAGAGGCCGCGCGAGCTGTCCAAGGAGTTCCTCGACTTCCTCGTCGATGGCACCTGCCGGACGCCCATCAACTTCGGCATCCACGTCGGGACGCCGCTGGGCGCGCTGCCCACGGACTACCTGGTCTGGCTCTCCAACGATTTCCGCTCCGACACGGTGGACTGGCGATGGTGGCGCGACGTCGCGCGCCAGGCGCTCAAGGAGCGCGCCAGCGTCCACATCGGCAAGCGCCAGGAGTTCATCGCGGCGCTCGCGCGCGCGGGCAACGTCGACTACACGCTCGAGCTCCTGCGATCCGAGGCCAACCAGGTGGATTCCCCGCCGGGCTACGCCGCGCTGCTGCGCCACTGCGCCCAGCACCGCGCGCTGGAGCAGGGCATCAAGGTCCACAACCAGCTCGTCGCGGAGGGATTCGCGAGGAACCCGTTCCTGGCCGAGCTCCTGATCGAGATGTACAGCCAGTGCGGCGCCGTGGATCTAGCGCTCCAGGTGTTCGAGAGCCTGGAGAGGAAGAAGCGCGGCGTGAGCGCCTGGGCGGCCATGATCCGGTGCTACGTCGAGAATGGTGATCACAAGCGCGCGCTCGAGGCGTACAAGAACATGGATCTGGAGGCCGACTCGGAGCTCCTGGTTGTGATGTTTGATTGCTGTGCGAGGGCGCGGGCGCTGGCCGAGGGGCGTGTCATCCACGCGTGCTTGGTCTCGAGCGAGGTCCGCGCGGATCTAAAGCTCCGGACGGCGATCTTTGCGTTCTACGCCCAGTGTGGGGATTTGGAGATGGCAAGAAAGCTGTTTGTGAATCTAGAGAAGAAGAGTGCCGAGGCCTGGAACGTGATGATCAAGAGCTATGTAGACGCTGGAAGAAGGGATATGGCGATGGGGGTGTACGAGAAGATGGAGAAATCGAGGAGGAGCCGGGAGACGATTTTGATCGCTCTAGATGCCTGCTGTTCGCTGGAGGAGATTGGAGGGGTTGAGGAGGATGCCTCTGCGAGCAAGGTGATCAAGAAGTCGGATCATGCCGGTGTCAAGGCGGCCATCGCAGCTGCCAGGAAGCGATTGCAGCAGTCTAGTAGAGATGATCAAGCGGGCTCGCCTCCTTGCAATGTGTGCTGAGAGCTTTTGGACACGATGACATGATCTTACAACTCCTTTACCCCGGCTTCGCTTTGGACGAGCAGAGCACGCCCAGAGCGGTGAGGATCCGACAATGCGATTGGGCTGGAAAAGAGATGCTCTTACTTAGCTTTCATTAAAGGTGACAACACATTTGATTCGGCAAAAAGCTATTTTCCTTTTATTTGGATTAAAGTAATTAGTAATTAGTAATTTTTTACTTTAGTGATTCATTCTTTCCTATTTACTGATAATGTTATCTCTCTCTCTCTCTCTCTCTCTCTCTCTTTCTTTCTGTGAATAAAAGATAAAAGAAATCAAATATACTTAAGAATTTTAAATGATTTTTTCAAAGTTTTTTAAAGAAGAAATCAAAGTTGAGTAAATTTAACTTCTATTAAGGTATTTTTAAATATTATTATATCAATAAGTATTACATAAATATGAGATAAAGTATTATTGTCATGAATATGACTATAGGTATCAAAAGTTATTTGTTAGCAAGTCCTTTTGGATATTCTTTTTTTATTGCTTGGTATTGTTGAATCCTTTATCAATCTCCATCTAAGTTAGTTGAGAAATTAATAATCATATGCGCACTTAGACTAAAAGAGCACTAAGAAAGGAAATTTTAAGTTGTCATTTAGTCAAACATATTTGACGTGGTGATGAAAAATTTATATTGTTGATTTGCATTTGCTAATGTTAAAAACTCTCATAATATTGAGCTTAGTCTTTCAATATTTGCTAAATGATAGCTTCTAGCTAAAACACTCCCACCATCATGCCCTATATGCTAGTTTCATTTGGTTCTATTAACTATTTATGAAAAATGTTTAGATTTGCTAATTTAGAACATCTATAAAATGTAGAGATTATTTTGAACACAATAGTGTTGATCTTATATCCAAATTAATACTTTAACATTATTCCATATTTAGTAAGTTTCAAATTTGTCCCAGAGATTTAACTCTTGATACTAAGGGTGAAAGCTCAAAGTATTCATTCCTTGTTCCAAATATATAATAAGGATAGTGGGTATGTTGAGCATAATTGATTAATTTAATGCATAGTTTAGCTCCTACTTGCGTATTTGTCTTTGTTCTATGTCTAGCTTAGGTCTAAGCCCAAGTTTCATGTCATGTTAACTAATAAATACCTATATCCTTATGTTAAACCAACGGTATGTTGAAACAATACCAAACTCCATTTGGCTTTGTTTTGTATATTGGTCTTTGCATTGAGATGTTGGACTGTTCCAATATTGTTCTTTATTGTCCCTTCACTCCTTGGGCTAAATGATTATAAGTTACTTTGTGCTCTAGATGAGTCATTCTATCACTCTTTGGCTTAATGCAAGTTTAATTTAATTCTTTCATTTAGTGGCTTATGGCTCTTTAAAACTTGGGTTCCACTTTACTATCCTTGGACATGTGGTATGTAACATGTGGCACATAAAGGGTTTAAATTCCACTTTGTATATAATACATAAATTACCAAATTTGAAAAAGATTTATGACCCTAGGATAGAAGGAATCATAAAGATGGTTATATTTAAGTGATACAAGTTTTAAATAAATAATAAGACTTGATAAATTTCATGACATGATCTCCAAAATGCACAATTACAAACTATCTCTAGAATTTACTACCAAATAAAAATAAAAACCAAAAAGGAGTCCAAATTTATTTAAAAGTTCATGACAATAAATAAATCAACATAGCAATATTAAAACCTTGAATATAAAGTTTTAGTGCCTGGATAATAAAGAAGATTAAAGCTTCTCCTAATAAGTATAAATTTAGGGAGAAGGTACAAATGTGCCATATTAATGAATAAATATTTCATACAATAAGCACTACAAAATTTTCCAATAAATTTGTATTTTATTACTTCTAAAATTTTAACAATCTTTTATTTTCTGTTTTCTGTTTTTTTTATAAATTTTTGAGTCCACTTTTTTTAACCAGAACACTTTGATTTGTAAAACATGTAATATATATTAAATAATTTTAATAATTAAGCCATATAATTATTTTTAAATACTATATGAAACTCATTCAGAGTTTAATGAATAATATTCCAAAATTTATTTTATATTTAGATATTGTGGTTAATACACAAAATATTTTTCCAAATATATTATTGGACAGTAAACCATTATTTTTCTAAAAACATTTTCTTTTTAATGCTTTTGATAAAAAATTTTATGCATCTAGAGTTGTACTTCCTTGTCTTTATTTTTTCTCATGTGTTTTTTTTAAAAATAATAATTAATTCTTTAGCTTTTAAAACTTTTAATAATCAATTGCATTTTAAAACCATAGTTTTTTTATTCGCATTTCATCCTTCACTAATGCAAATATTAAATTTTCAATATTAAGTTTCTTATAACAAACAACAACAACATTATAATATATTTTACAATAAATAAACATCATACCATATTTTGATAATGTAATATAATAAATTGTTTTGGATACATTTTCACAATTATTCTTTGCAAAGGTTGTGAAGGTCAGGCGGCATGATCAACATTTCTATCTCTCCAACTGCATCGCAAAAACATATATTATAAAACCCTTAATATTGTATTAGCATGAAATATGCAAATTAAATTTATACTAAAACCAAAATTTGAAACTAAAATTTGAACCATATTAAAAAATTTAATCCACATAGATTTATTTTTAAAATAAAAACTCCATTCATTTTGTAAATATTATTTTATTTTCTAAAAGACATAACGTTTTTAGTATCTTATAGTGGATAACAAATTTTATTTCACTTGTTATCATACACCACTATTAAATTTTAATGTGCTTTATAAAAAGTACATAATAAATAATTATAATCCATCTTTAGTTTTTAGTTTTAATATAAATGTGAGAGCCAAGTGTACGGTTACGATGCCGTATACTAATATTAGCGTAGTGGGATTTTGGTAGCTGTCGGATTGGTTTCAATCTGAACCAGTCGCTCCTGTATATAAACTAGGGTTTTTGGGCTAATGGAGATGCACATTTTTGTATTCCCTTTCCATATTCCAAGCACTCACATAAACTAAAAATTTATTTTATAAATATCAGTGTGAGTAATAGTGTAATTCATCAAAATTTTCACAATCAAGTGTCAAGATGCAAAAGACAATTAAATAAATCACTAGCCCAGATAAATCCAATCTAAATTTATATTTTTAATGCTAGATTAGTATATTTTTCATAAAAAGTGTTTTATACCTTTTAATTATAAAAGGAAATTAAGTATTAAAAAGATTTAAATTTTAACTATAACATTTACAAAACGTTATGTATATAAAATTTATAACAGTGTATAATGAATTATGATTGACTGTCTTTAAATTTTATATGAATAAAAATAATAATTTTTCACTTTTGTATATTATTTTACTAACAATACAGCCCGTGCTTGGAATGTGGAAGAACTTCATACTAATTGCGCTTCTTCGTGGTCTTCTTGCGAGGAGTATCAGATGTGGGACGGCTTGCTTCCTTCTCGCTCTTGCTAAATCGCCTGCCATAGGCGAACTCGTCCAGCCTCTGGCCCTGCCTCTTGTACCGCCCCCCAGACTCTACGAACGCCGGGCATGGCCGGAATGCCTTGATTGGCCACCACCCAAATCCCGGCACCGCTGCAATGCCGCCCTGGATTCGCCCCAGCCCATTGCAGCCCCACATCACCTCCGATCGCCCGCAAGTCTTACACCCGGATCCAGTATAATCTTCCTCTTTCTCTACGTTTTCTACAACTTCTTCCTCCTCAATAGCTAAGGTACCAGGTTTCTGAGGAGAATCCGGCGCTGCCGATGCCCAGATCTTCCTCCTCCCGCGACCATTCGCCAGAGATTGCGAGGAATGCCATGGAATTGCGTGGAGCGCGGCTATGGCCACCATATCCCCTGTGCCTGCTCAACATACTTGCATCCGAACATTCGAACGCAACCGGATTCGAACGGGTATCGAACGTTTAATACCCGTTTAGCTTTTTTTCGAACGGGTATAATGGTTTTCAGTTTTTTTCGAACCCTAATTTTACAGTTTTTTTCGAACCCTGATTTTACATGAACCCTAATCCTAAGTAAAAGAAAGCATATTCTTTAGGGTTTTTTAAAATATTCTTGGTGTTTAAACGCCGTTTTAAACGCCGTATTATACGCGCGTTTTAAACGGCGTTTTTTATTAATCGTACCCGTTCGAATGCAAGTATGCCCTAAAAAGCAGAGCAAGAATATCCGTTAATTTAAAAAACTTTACAACGGAGGTAAAGGAAGTAAAAGAGGCAAAATTGTGAGCCGGTGCTGTCATATATACAAAAAGAGGAGCACTCGTCGTAGTAGAATCGTTCCCTCGCACCAAAGGAGCGTTGCGAAGAAGAGGAGGAAGATAAATGATGAGAATAAAGGAAAAAACGTAACTTCAGCATTTGAGATCCAGGCAGCTGACGAGCCTCTGGTGATGATGAATGTCAGAGATGACGCTGCGAACCTCGATCTCGGACGTTGACAATCCGTGGCCGCCGTTACGCATCTTTGCTGCGGGATGATGATGATGGTGGCGATGCTGCTGCTGCTGAGGATCCTCCATGCTTTTCAATCGCCTCCCAAAATCGGATGGAGTCTGGAGGAAGAAAGCGGTGGCGTCGGCCTCGGAGGCCGGCTGGAATCCAAACTGGGAGGAAGGGGAGAACATCGGAGAGAGTACTTGCCGAGGTGGAGTAGACGCGTATCTAATGAAAGAGCACCATTAGCTACAACAAAAAAACGAATGCAAAGCTCACCTTGTCGTCTGGTAGCCATCTCGAGTCTGATGAGATTGGAAAAATCGAGATTTAGCTACACAATTCAGATAGAAACAAAAGGGCTGCGGTACCTGGAAGTCTGAGTTGGTGTCCGGTATGTCCATCACAAACGGATGCTCCATGAGCTCTGTCGCTGTTGGTCTGTCCGCCGGGTTCCTTTGCAAACACAACCTCAGAAAGTGTTGGCACTCTTCGGACAGATGCGGAGGAATTGGAGGAGTTTCTTTGCTGTTGCCAATCTTGAACATAACAGCGACCTGAGCATTCAAACCTTAGAAACTTAGTGACTGAAACTTCGTTATGTCACTCACCCCTTCAAATTCGCTCCACGGAGGCTTTCCAGTTGCCATTTCGATCACGGTGCAACCGAGGCTCCAAATGTCCACAGAGAGATCATAACCATGAGTTGATTTTAGAATCTGCCAATCCAGACAAAACCCGCTTTTATGGACAGGCACTTTACGTGACATCCACAAACCTCTGGAGCCATCCAGTACGGGCTTCCTTTGCAAGAAAGTGGGAAGGACTGAGCAGTTATCTGAAAGCAGTCCCGGGGTGAGTGCCGGAAAAAGATCAGACTAGACACAAAACGTACGTGCTTCGCCATGCCAAAGTCCCCAAGCTTCACCACGCCATTGGTATCGACAAGGATGTTTGCGCCCTTGATGTCTCTATAAAAGAATAACGCTGGCACGACATAGAAAACGCCACTCGAAAAAGTACCTGTGAACAGTCTCCACGCTGTGCAAAAAGGATAAACCCGAAAGTATTTGTCTCGTGTAGCGCCTGATAACCGACTCCTTGAATGGTCCATAGTCTTGAAGCAGCTTATGAATGGAGCCACCCGACACGTACTCGAGATAGATGTAAAGGTTGTCCTCCACCTACAAAGAACACCAAGCAAAACGTAATGAGCCGCACAACAATGAGGATCACGCTAGTGCTTACTGCTTCTGATCCATAGTACTGTACAATGTTCTGGTGCCTTAAGCGACTGAGGAGAGTAATTTCCTGAAGCATGGCGGACACGCAACGCAAGTTAAAAGTGATCGACACCAATAAACGGGGAAAAAAAAAATTTAAAATGGAACAACGAGAACTTTGCAGATAGAATAGCAAGTACCTGTCCGAGCTGTTTAGCACTCTCTTTAGACTGATCATTGTCACCAATAATGCGAACCTCCTTCATCGCACACATCCGGCCGATGTTGTTGCTGCACATGGCAAGAGAATCGTGTTAGATCTGTCGCTGGAGCAAACGAGGAGAATAAAAAAGCGAGGGGGGCCGGAGTGGTGTGCGGTACCTGTCAAACCCAACATACACATATCCAAAAGTTCCATTACCGATGAGCTTCCCTTTCTGCCAGCAGGTTGTCGTCGCCCCCCTGTTAGACGGTGAAAGCGTCGGCGACAATGGAAATCCACTTCCGCAAGGTGGTGGTGGTGGTGCTGGCAACGGGTGCGGCGTGTGGCGGGGAGAAAGCTGACCACCACTACCACCACCACCAAAACCACTTCCACCACTTCCACTTTGGGTGCGTGGATTCCTCGACCCGGCTGTAGCAGTGAAGGCCGGCGGGCTGTTCCCAGGAGCAACAGCGGCAGCGCTGTTACTATACGGATAGAAGGCGTCACCGGCGTCGAGAATCGCTCTCGGACTGCGGCACGGGCTCAAGCACGGGGAGTGCGCGTTGTTTGACGTAGCTTTCACTGGCACCGGATTGGAAGGCGTCGATCCGTTTCCCGAGTACCTACATTCCTTCCAAGGAGAGGCCTTTGATCTGAAAGAAGACAACCAAAACCACGAGATCATTCACGGAGAAAGAGAGAACAAGTGAAACTTACTGGGTGGTGTCACACGTATCGCTGTTGCTTGAGCTGATGCTGGAAGAGGCCGAGGTCGCGGCCACTGCCTCGGCGAAAATCCCCGCTCTGGGCTTTTGCTCCTGGGGAGGAGGAAGCGGCAGGGACTGGTTCCTTCGCACCTCCGCGCCTTGAGGAGAGAAGGGCGAGCACGGCAGAGGCCATGGCTGCCTTGCCGAGTCCGAGGGCGTGCACGGCGACACCGGCCTGGAGCTGCTGGAATTGTCCGAGCTGGAGCGGTAGCCCGGCGAGAAGCTGTTCTTCCTCTCGTCGTCCGTCCAGGAGGAGAGCCTCGTCTTCCAGCTCCCAATCTGCAAGCGCATGCCATCTTTGCTCTTGTGCTGCTGCTGCTTCTTGGCCGCCGCCTCCTTGGGCTCCTTGGAGGACTTGCCGCCCCACCAGGAAGGCATCACGCCTCCCTCTCAGGCGCAGCTGCGATCACGAGAGGAAAAATTTAGCTCCGAGAACGAAGAACCCTGCCAAAAATCTCACATCCACGAAGCCATGACGCGTTCACATCGAATTCACGAATGAGACAAGGGGAAAAACACGCAGAAAATGCAGACCGGCCGCCCGCGCCTAAACGATGAGACCGGCAAGAGGAATCAAGCTACAGCGCAGGACAAGCCAAGAACCGGCAGAGATCGATGGAATGATTCATCACAGCAAGAAAAAAAGGGGGAAAGCTACTCACAACATGCGCATCGAATCACGACATCGCTGGAGCTCGCGCTCGATCGGAGAGAGAAGGGAGAGAAGAGAACAGAGAGACAAGCGCCTTGATCTGCGCCTCCTGGCGCCCTAAATTTCCCTGTGACGAGCCCTAAAATCGCGAAGCTCCTCCATCTCGTTTCCTCTTTTCTTCTCCAACACGTCTTTCTCCCGCATTCCCGCTCCCCTCCACCCCCGCCGCCGCCGGAATATACCGTGCCGCGCCGCCGCGGCGAGAATATCCCCGCACGTGTCACGACCCCAGCGAATATTCGCGCTACGGACACGTGTTGGGCGTTGACTTTGCGTGGCCCCGTCCGGGTGACGTGGTCGCCAAGGTCCACGTTTGTTAAGGAATTTATGATGACTCGACAGTCTTTCTTTTCTACATTCTCAATTTTTATCTTTGCTCGGTTTTATCGGACGGACGAGAGCATATATAACGCCTCGATCCGATAATCAAAGGCATTGGATCCAGCGGCTAGATTGCAAATCTGCGCCCACATTCAATGCCCCACACGGCTGCACGCACACGCTCAATCAATTTTGTGGAAAAAGGAAAAAAAGAAAAAACTTTAGTACTTTTTAAAGGCATTTTCTAGATCTCCGATCGACCAGCAATCTACGCTTTGTAGCCAGCTTTTTTTTGTTGTTGGGCTTGGCCACAAATCAATCAGCAAAGGACTGCCGTTTGTCCCTGGAAACCGTTCGTAGAGGCTCTCTGTCTGCTGCTCCCAGCCAAGTCCAATTCATTGGCGAAATCGACTGATCGAGCTATCGCGCATGGTGGAGATGGATGCCCGTGTTCAGATCTAAATGCGAAGCGCGTCTCTCGCTGCGCTGCGGAGGAGTTACTTGCGTGTGTTTACTATTATTGATGGCCGAGATGGTGATCCGTGACAAACCTGATCTGGCATTTTTTATGTGCGTTTTTATTTAGGGGGTCCTTCTGTCCCAAAATTTTGGCAAGCACCACTTTGTACTCCCGCAGTAAATATAGCTTAGCTCACCCCGCTGTAAGGAAAAGTATATGTACTCAAAAGAAAACTTATCAAGAAATTGATGTTTTATTTATTACTTCTAGTAATCTTGTCGAAGCCCTTTCGGAAAATGCCAAGCACGAGAAGGAAAAACTTATCATTCGCCTTTGCCGCCAAACCTTGCCGTTCAAACTGGATGAACTTCTAAAGGAGTTTCGAAGAATAGTATCCAGATATTCAGCTGCTTGAGCACACAAACGACTCGACCGTGCGCTCACCCACAATGTTTCGTACGCTCTGTGCCAGAAGCGCAAACTCCTGATTCTGGCGCCTGACGTTTGGCTGCTTTATCCGGGTACTAGGCTATTGAAAAACGAGAGACAAACATCTTAGAGCATCCCAAACAAAGAGCGTGCAAAGACATACCAACCTCTTCAGTGCCTCGTCACTTCGAGACCTGTGTGGCTCGTTTCGCTAGCAAGTAAAAGCTTCTCCTTCTCGTCATTTGACATCTTCCGAAAGGATCCTTTGCTTTCACCGCCAAAACTGCTGTTTCGAGTTGAACAAAGTTGTAGAGGAGCTTCGTTGAAGAATCATATGGAGCTGCATCACAGCACAAGGCAGTCGACTGTGTGTCATGCGCCAAATACCAGCTGGGGGCTTCATTTACCCAAGGAGCTGAAACAACAGAAACACAACAGAGGTGAAGGAAATGAGACCAATGGATTAAGCACGCATCTCGCGGCAATATCCACTTCCTGAGGTGTCGACCTTTCTATCACCCGTGGCTTCATGCATTTCTTCACCAGCACCTCTACAGCCTGGGCATCTGGAGTGGAGCTATCGTAAGCACATTATAGAGAACCACTCTCGAACTTCCATTGTACTTTCTGCTTTATAGTGTTACTAATTATTAAAAATACTATAATATATATACATTTATAATGATGAAAGAACACTCCTTGAACGGCAATTAAAAATTCAACAGCATCAATTATCCTAACAAAATATTCTTTAGTCAACTCCCAAGCCGCTGAAGTTCCTCATGCTGCCTTGCTCCCTGCCTCGACCACTGCCGCCTTTTTCCCGTGCACTTTCGATGCCCAAACTTTTGGAAACTGAGCTTCTCCTTGGATTGGACGCTAATCCTTCGATGAAATGAATTGGCTAGCCTAGAATATTCTCGGTTAAAGGCCCGCTCTGAAGCATGCCAAACAGCACAACGGAGCCAAGTTAAATGCTACATTGTCCCCCACATTAGAAAAAGTGCTCTCTTGCATCATCCTTAAGAGCGCTCGGTTTGTTATACACTGGAAAAAAGAGCAACAAGAGATTATATGGACTCATGTAACATCGACGGGCATTTTGCATGCACGCAGGGTTTTCGATCATATGTTTCACCACATAGGAAGAGTCCATGTCGTCAACGTAAAGGATCGTTCCATGGAGATTTCCTGCGTCATCCTTCGCCTTCAAAACGATGACGCATCGTCCTTCGGACTTCTGGAGCAGCTCCGCAACTGTGATTTGATTTCCAAGGGCTGTTACACGGCACTTCAGCACAGCTTCAAAAGCGCAGTCATAAAGTCGAAGGCTCAAGGGATCCACGATTGTCCCGGAGGCATCTCTTTTCCAGGAACAAATGAGGTTGTCACAGCAGATCCTCGTGTCCTCGTACTTTTCCCGGTCCAAGAGTACAAACGCCTCCAGCACAGCAAGGAAGAGAAACAAGCAATCACAAGCGAACAAAAGAACAGAGAAGAGTCGAATACCTCGTAACTCTCGCGGAACTTGGTGAGCAGCTTGGACAAATGATCTCGTACTCCCATGACTTGTCTGTCCACAAGCATAAGCTGCTCCTGTCCCAGTTTGCTCTCCTCGAGGAGATCCATGACGGCTTTCAGAGCTTCCATCGTTCTTGCATCTTTCCGCGCGGCCAAGGAGTGCCTCGTCTGAGCAACAGCTCCCACATCCATGCTTAACCTCGACCGGATCGCTTGCCGGAGCTTTAGCAAGAGCCTCCGCGAGCGCCATAACGTAGACGCCCGAATCCTGATTTCTAAGGGACACGAAAAACTCGAGTAGCCGGCGTCGCTGGCATTGCTGGCCCGGCGTATGGTTGATGCCAAAGAGGCGTGCAGTTGGACTGTAAGAATTTGATTAACTTTTGCCTCTAAATGCGTAAAGTTTCCTTTAATTTGGAGAGCATACCCTTAGCAAAAGCGAAACGCAAACTCTTCTTCAGGTCCCTTTGTAGTTTCATGTCTAGTTTGTTATCAAACGTTTTCTCCATCTTTGCTTCTAAGTCCGCCACAACGTTGTTCATATCATGCTTAAGTTCGTCAAGCTTTGCATCTAAGACGTCTTGACATCTCAAACTATATTCATCAATGCTGCTTTCCTTGTCTCCACTAGAAAGCAAGCATGGCATTGTAAATTTTGCAAACTCGTCCCTCAACTTTTAGATTGCCGCTTGAACTGATCGCGCTTCCTTAGCAGAAACTCTTGCCGCATCCTTAACAGTACTTATGTATTTAGAGGGGATATATGTGATTATATATTTCACTATGACGAGTCCTTGATGAACATAGAAGAGCTGCCTCAAACCGATGATATAATGTTCTCTGGACAGGCATGTCATTTGAGTTCCACGGACTGCTACCGTTGTACAACCGAAGGCTCAGAGGATCCAGCTGAAGAAGGTCAATTGTCCCGGACTCCCGGACGACGCATTCGTTTCTGCAGAAGGCGGACGACGCATCCCCTTCCCAGAGGTTGTCACAGCAGATCCTCGCGTCCTCGTACTTTTCCCGGTCCAAGAGCACAAACGCCTCAATCAAAGAAAGGAAGACCTTCACTTGAGGCGTTCGTTGTATACGCTGCCACGAATTAGAGAGATGAGCAGCTGAGAAGAGGAGAAAAGAGGGAGTACCGCAAAGTTCATGAGCATGGTGCACAGCTTGGATGACAAGTGATCTCATAATGTCTTACAAGGATAAGCTTCTCCTGTCCCAATTTGCCACCCTCGAAGAAACTTTCAAAGTGCCCATAGTACTAGATCCACGATCCCTCGCCTCGTCTGGGCAATAGCTTCCACAGCCATGCTCCTCACAACCTGGGCCAGATCGCTTGCCGGAGCTGCAAGCGCTAGAACGTACGCTCGTTGCTGATTTGCGAGGGACTCGATAAACTCGAGTCTCCATGAGGGGTTCGGCCGATTGAGATTGACCGGGTGGTGCTTCTTAACGAGCTGTCGAAGTGGAAAAATCTCCCTTGGCGATAAACTAGCAAGCTCCAGGCATCGCTAGTGCTGCTTATTGCGAAGAGTACCATTTGGTACTGCGCTAGATCGGCTAGAGCTTCTTCTAGCTTACCAGCAAGATATCGGTCCGCAACACAGCACGGCTCCATGATAGATCCATGCAAAATCCAGGAACCTAACGTTTGGATCTTTATAGAGGTAACTTAATTTGTAATTTTTCCTTTGAACTTCTACTGGACACGACACCCTCCTTGGTTTCCTATTGCTCGCAGTCGCGAAATGCCACGAGCAAGGCGCTGTCACAGAAAACGCTGTTTAAAAACCAAGAGCATCAAAGAGAAGAGATTTTTTACAGTCTGTGTGTTGGTGAGACGCAATAGCTCCAGTTTCTCGGACGATCTGATGCTCACAAGATTGGTTACCTGACAAGAAAAGAGAAAAATAAGTTTCCTTTCGTGGTGCCGTAGAGCACGACACACGAACCCAAAAACTGAAGCGTTCTACGTCCGATATATCAGGCATCCCTTCCGCACGTAGCAGTAGCTCTGCGACTCGGGAGTGATGATCTACAAGGAAAAGATTAGAATGTGTTCTCTGGATTTCGAAACTGGAGGAAATCAACCCAGTACCTGCCGTTTGGATGTGAGAAATCAAAGAAGTCGCCATCTCTCGAGCGGTTTTTGCCATTTCAACGAGCTGAAACCAAGTAAAATCACGGAAAGTAAGAGAAAGGTTAAACAAAAGTCGAGCTCACCTCTTCGTTTTCTTCGGAGCCATTTGGAGGCAGTTTGTCTTGAAAGCTTTGGACTTGGCCCACTCGGTAACTGCAAAAATTACAAAACAAAGAACCAGCTTCATTCTAGCAATGAAATAAAGAACTTGCCCGTCTTGTTCCCAGCTTTTAGTTATATGGCATCGACGCCTTCCTTCCACCTGTGACAAAACTGCACGCTTGAAAAGATAGAACCATGATGATATCACCTGTAGGAGAAATCTTCCATCTGGCAGCGGGTCACACCTACATTTGTTTGATATTTAGAACTACGTAAGAAACTATAGATACTAACTCGCATATTTCGACCTCGCAACAAACATCTGCTATAGTTCCGGTTTGTGGATCTACTCCCACCTGTACACTCAAGTCAAGTATAAGAAGAGAAAAAACTAGCTCTTACCATTCCCATTCGATGATTTCCTTCCATAATTCTTCGTACCTGACAGTTAAAAGCATCAGTGACAGGAAAAGCCACCGCGAATCATAAGTGGAACTACCATCAATCTGTACCGCGGTTCGAAAATGTTGAGGCACATCTTTTCAAAAGGAACAACGAAGTCCATCACGAACAATGGCAAGATCTCGTTACCAGCAAGAGTCATGCCATCGACTTCAGCTTTTCGGTCTTGGTACTCCTCGGCAAAATTCCGCTGAATGACATTGTTCAAGGTGACACTAACAGGGTACGTTTTAGGATTCACGAAGAGAACGGTACGACACATAGGACACTTGTTGCCTTCATGGAAAGAAAAAAGAAAAGTGTCACAAAGGCATGAAGATCTTACAAGTCAGCTTTACTTACCATGGTCCAGTGCTTGTAGCAGGCAAGCCCGACAAAATGAATGGCCGCAAGGGGTAGTGACAGGGTTGTAGAGTAGTTTCAGACACAAAGTACAATCAAAATCGTCGCACCGTTGCAGCTTCAATCTTTTTGGAGCACCAGATTCAGCACTCGTGCCAGTGCCTTCCTCGCAGACCAATCGGCTCAGAGCCATCAACAGAGGCACACTGTTTTACAGATATGGTGTTAGTCGAAGTGATTCCGATAGAGCTTACTTTTCTCACTTTTTTGGATCCAGCTTAAGGCCCGAAAGAAAAGTTGCTCTTGCTTCTTCATATTGCTCCAACTGCAAAGCATGAATAAGTACAGCCATTACCAAGAGATAGAAGACGGGCGTACCAGAAGCAATGCCGATCCTTTACGTAGATAAGACTTTGGCCAGTCGCGGGAGAGTTTCATAAGTTTTTCCGCGTCTTTTAGTGCCAGCTTTAGTCCACAAACGTCGTCAAAGCAAAGATCACAATAGCAACAGAGTCTTACTTGAGCAAGCTCCATGGGATCTCTCCCATACAGTGCATTCTCTTCAGAGACAGAAGCAGGAACTCTTCTCAGATACTCGTTAAACCTGAGAGCATATCAGCCAAACGCATGTAGAGAACAAAAAAAAAAAGAAAGAAAATGCAGGAATCCACTTACTTACAGTAAGCAGCACACCGATTCGAGAGAAGTATCCCAGAGTGCGGCACACCTTTTTGGTAGACCTTGGAGTAAGCGCATATTGCCTGCGAACGAGAGAAACAACATTCTAAGCACCAAAGAAATGAAGAACAAAAATTGCACCTCATTGTACTTCCCCCGCCTGTAAAGATCGTTTCCTTTGTGCACATACTCCGCTATTTCACCCTTATCATCCTAAACGATCGAAATTCAAAGAAGCCCAAATGAGAAATCCACGCCAGAGATCTAAACTTCGGCGTTCTAGTTCTAGAAGACGAGTGCTATTCAATTGAAATCACTTACGCTACTGGGTACTTCGTCGACGTCTTCGCTGCTGGAGCTAGCCGCCATCGCCAGAAAACCTCGAACTTGACAGTAGACGCCATTTATAACACCGGGATTTACGTCTGGTTAGTCTTATGGCTTGTGATGGTGCCACGCGATTACTCTGCACACCGCTCGATTAGGTTGTGGCCTTGCGGCGACGCAAGCGAATATGCCTTCATCGAACCGCGAAAAAGAATAGTTTTGTCTTTGGCATTCTAGAATGTAGCTCTCCCTCTTTGAGCAGCGAAGGCTCTAGAGACCGTTTGAGCATTTGAGTTCATCAAGATAAATTCCTTTAGCAATATAAACGCTCTCGTAAGCTTTGAATTTACGAAGATAAAAAAAGAAAAAAAAAAAGACCATACCATTTCCAGAGCTGTCACGCGAGTGAGTATGAAGTCTGCTTGATTCTTTCTACAATCACAGATTTTGATCGGCATGAGTAGCCAGTGGAAATTGAAATACCTGGATTCCTGAGTCGAATTCTGGGAACCAATGCCGATAAACATCATACTACGATCCATGGTGTTTCGGCAAGAGAAGTCCTCGCCGTCATGGACATAAACATTCTGCTCTTCCAAAATGATACCTTTTTCTGAATTATTCGTCGACTACACTGCTTACCACATCATGCCGCAGAAAAAGCGGAAGAAGCATGTTTTTCAACGAGGCATTGCTGTTTTCCTCCAAATCGTGATGACCAACAATCACACGCCTGCAAGAAAAAGAAAAATCAAAAATAAAAAAGTGAAGGCCTGCCTGGAGAACTGAAAGTGAGCCTTACCAGCTAGCCGAGCTACTTGCAAGGACGTGTTCTAGCCAATTGAGCTGATCGAAAGTCTCCCCGGCCTTCATTAGCGAAGAAAAAGAAAAGTCAATGCCAAAAGAGAGCAACAAACATACAACCAATCCGTTGGAGTCCAGGAAAAACACATCCATGAATCGTTGACGAAGCAAGAAATATCTGCGGAAGCAACGCAGAGTAAATCCAGTTCCGGGAAAACAAAAACTAACTGGAAAGCATGCTTACCTTTCCGGCTTTTTAGAATCATACTACAAAAAATAAAAGCCATCGTCATAAAAAGGAGACACAAGAAACAGCTTCTGCGCATACCTTCAATCCAGCCGAAAAGCTTCGAATCCGGCTACTATTCATGATAAACCCGGCACCAAATCTTTTAGATGCCTTTTCTATCTGCACACCAAGAATTCCACCCACAATGAACGAGTGAACACCCAAAGCTAGAGCCTAGAATCAAACTCTATCACACACCCCAGGCTTCTGGAGCTCCGGAGCAATCAAAAAGTAATCTTCCATGGTGCTGGACGAGGGGCGCTTCTTACAGTAGGATATGAAGCCAAGCACCGAGGCCGCCAGCATCACAATGCAAACCTGCACAATCACCACACCCATGACCTGGTCAATCGAATGGTAGCGCCACAAGTGATCAGCTGGTCTGCAACGCAAAGAGATATTAAAATACCCTTCGAGAAATCATCGATCGGATCAGAGCTTCCAAATGCCAGCGCGGCATTACAAAAGGATTTCTTCCTTGTCCATCTCGAGACCGGAAGAAAAGTGTGCGTACCTTGCTGTCTCCTACGGCGATAAGAACGCATCTCCAAGCCCTTAGGGTTTTCACGCGAATTTTGAATTTAGGCGCGAAATCTCTTTGAGGATACACTAAAAAAACACAAGGCACAGAGTGAAAAAACCTGTGATAGCTAGCGCTCGATTTTCTTCGTTTCTTCTTCGATTTTTTCCGTTTTTTTTTTTGGCCTGGTGATCAAATCCCTCCTGCGGAGGCTAGATTCGTGTTACTGTTGTTGTTGTTGGTGGTGTTGCTATTGTTGTTATTGTTGTTGTTGCCATTGCTATTGTTGTTGTTGTTATTGGCTCCCGCAGGCCTGTCCGTCTCATTGTTGGTGTAGAACGCCACCTCCGACGGCGACAGGATCCGGATGCCTCGAACAGAGCTCACGAATTCCCTAGAACCACAGAATCAAACGAGTCAAATCCACGAAGAAAAGAGCCAACTGATCAAGAACTCGGGAAGCAAGGAAAGAAACCAAACAAGTTCTTGGAAACTTACTCCCATGGATCGTCTCCGACCAGCAAGATGTCCCCTTCGTGATCGATGAACACGAGCTGCCACCCTGACTTCTGATCCAGCTGACCGTCCAAGTTAAACATCCGAGCCAGCTCCCACCGCAGCTCCGTGTAGTTGCTGAATCTCGTCACATCCACAGCTCTCCCAATAGATCCGAGCTTGTATACCTGAAAGATCATCGCGACCCAATCCATCGATCACTCAAGAACAGTGAATTCTCGATCACACTTACCTTCGTATACGTTCTCGTTGGTGGCTGCTTGTTAGAAGCGTTGATGTTATGTTGGTGATGGTGGTGATTGCTCCTCTGGGCCAGAGTGGTGGTGTTGTCCTCGGGGCTTCCGTTTTGCATGGTGGTGTTGGACGAGGACGCCGCCGCCGCGTGGTTGTGGACGCTCGTCACGGAGCTCGCGGCCATCTCCGAGGAGCAGTAGGAGCTCCCGCCGTTTGCGAGATGGTTGTGGATCTGCCTCGACGACGCCGCGTTTCCCGTGTTTGATTGCATCATCTTGTTCCCGTTTCCAGAGTTTCTTTGCAGCTGCTGCTGCTGTTGCAAGTTGCCACCAATCTGGGAGGACGAAACCATGGGCGAGAATCCATTGCCGTTGCTTGTCAAGCCGCTGGCTGCGTTGTTACAGCTGCCGTTGGCGTTGAAGATCATCTCCGGCGATGGAGTGATCAAGTCCCCTCGATACGACGACGAGCTTTGCTGCTGCTGGAGTGGGATGCTCGGAAGGACTTGGAGCTGATGGTGGTCGAGGAAATCCGTGTTACCAAACGAGCTCAAGCTGGGCGGTAGCGGCGGGATGGCGGAGAAGGACGACATCACGTCCGAGGGTATCAAAGGTGGCAGCGGCGGAACCATGTTGTTGGTGGCGTCCTTGTTGATCGTCGAGAACCACGAGCACGGATCTCGTCCCAGCAATCCCGGAGCCGGGGGAAGAACTGACTGCTGCTGCTGCTGGTGGATCATCTGGTTTTGTTGGTGGTGGATCACCGGAGGAGCTTGCGGAAGAACAGGCGCTTGCTGCAAAATACCGGAGTGATTCATGGCTGGAGGCTGCTGCTGCTGCTGCTGGAGGATGTGAGAGTTGATCAAATCGCCGCCACCACTGTTAGCGTTACTGTTGATCTGCATAACTTTGGAGGACGATGGCTGCTGTTGCTGATGGACGAGAGGAACCACCGGGAGATTTTGGAGCATCGGGCTATACATGTCGAGCTCCCGCATGGTGGGACGCATTGGAGACTGAGGAAGCGGCGGTAGCGGGAGGTGGTGGTGGTGGTGATGGTGTCCAAGGTGGTGCTGGTGATGGTGTTGATCCAAGTTGCTAGTGGTGCCGCTATTGTTGTTGTTGTTGTTGTTCGTCGTGGAGGACGAAGCGTCAAGAACATGAGAAGCGGGATACTTGAAACCGCCACCGGCACCGGCACCGCCGCTACCTCCGCCCAGCGCTGCCGAATTGGACACTACTCCGCCACCACCGCCACCATTGCCAACGCTGTGAATGCTGCGAATCTCCTGTAATGCCGCGGCAGCCATCACTCTCTGCTGGAAGTTGAGTTGATTACCAGCGCCGCCAGCGCCGCCAGCCCCGCCCCCGCCGCTAGCTCCACCACCAGCAGAGCCAAAGCCAGTGTTGGTCGGACCGCTGGAGTTCGCGACTACCAGATTGCCGCTCGACGCGCCGCCCTGAATCCTCATCCAGTGCTCCAGGTTGGCGGCGTAGGCGGCGGAGGGAGTGGCGGAGGCAGTGGTGGCGCCGCTGGACGTGGTGACGACTGCCCCGTTGCTAAGAACGCCGCTGTCCATCGCGTGATCCCACGAAGCCCTGGCCATTTTGGACGGCTTGTCGAGGAGCTGCTGCTGCTCGTCGGCCGGGGAGTAGTCATCCTTGCTACGCTTACTGCCCGCGTAAGCCATATCGATCGATGCTATATCCTCCGAGAGTGATCGAGCTAGCTTCCCAGAGCGCTGTCTCTAGAGCTTACGATCATCCCCCAAGAACAAGAGGACGAGAGCCTAGCGGCATTTTCTTCCTCCTCCTCCCCTCTTTTGTTCCCTGGCACATTACGAGCGGTGGATGTGATGGACTCGCTCCTCCATCCCAGCCCTGGATCAATCCTGTGGAGCAAACACGCTCCACAGTGGACTAGGCTATGCCTAGATCTTTCCTTTCCTCTTTGTTCTTTCCTCTTCTCTTTTCACTCGCCCAGCATTAAATCCGGCTTGTGGGTCGGAGCAGCAGCATCGTAGCAATCAATCCAGCTGCAACCCATTGTCCGCGAGCTCGTAATTCCCCTGTCTGGCTGCTGCCCAGAGCAATCGGTCCTCACCCAACAGCGAAATCTTACCAGCCAAAAACGAGAAAGAAAGGAACAAGCTAACTTACGGGGAAGAGAAGAGCTTTTCCTTGGATCTATCCCCTCTAATCCGTCCTTTAGCTCGCTCTCTCCTTTTTGTTTCCTCCCGAGATCACAAAAAGCGAAGAAAAAGAGGGAGAGAGAGAGAGGGGAAAGCCAAAGAATGAAGTGAATCGACACCCACCGGTGGAGTAAAACGTCGCGAGCAAAGAAACAACGAGCACAGGATCCCGATCATCGGGCTGACAACACTCGACCGCTGCTACAAATCTTCGACTCCGTCCACTGCCGCCGCCGCTGCTGCTGCTGCTGCTACTGCTGCGTCTCTTCTTCCTCCCAGCGCCACCGAGAGACCTCTTCCAACCTCCGAGAGAACGAAACGAGCTCGCGGAAAAGGTCTTAACTTCTTCGCTCGCGAGACCCTCTCCTTCCCCACAGCGATCTATCAATTTTGGTCCTAGCTAGCTACTTCTTCCTTCACCACACTCGCTTCCATTCAATGCTCGCTTCGTCGTCTTCGTCTGGAAATGGATCCACCATAACCATAGCAAAAGCAGGTTCACTGCATTTTTCTCCTCCTTTATGTGGTACATTAAAAAATACAGAAGAAAAAAAAGAAATTCCTTTTTTTCTACCTAGTCCAACCACTTTTAGAGTCCTGGTAAGTATAGCCAAGCACAAGGCCTTCTCACAGTCTCTTTCAGCACAAAGCTCCCCCCAGAAAAGAAGGACGCCAGCCATTTTAGCATTGATATTCGATTTTCATACGAAAAAACACTAGCTTCTGCGTAAATTGGCCTGTGTAAGATAAGATCTCTCTCGTCCCAGATCAGATCGCCCAGCAAGCAGCAGCATCATAATCCTCTCTTCGCTTGTCCCCGCTTGTCTCTCCCTGGATTGTTTTAGTTTATCCAAAAACGAACAGACACAACACACCTCCTCACTGTGGGCGTACTGAGATGCCACAGTGGTAGTGCTACGATTGAGCTTTAGAACAGAATAGGGCAGAGCTAGAACGCAGCAGTGGTGCTCTCAGCATCAGTGCCAGCGACCGGCGGCAAACTGTGACGAACTGGAGCAGCAGCGGCAGTGCTGCCAACAAAGATTAGTTAAGCTTAAGCTAGAGAGAGATCAGACTAGCTAAACAGACAAGATGGACTTTTTTCCTCTCTGATCAGCTGTTAAGTACGTGACGGACCACACTTTTGCCGCATACGTACCGCTACGCGCGCATATACTCCGAGCTGGTGCGTATGAATATGCTATCTTACCCAGTGCATGTCATGTAAGAGGTTTGCTCCATCAATCATCTGTTGTTCCCCTGCTGCTGCAGCTGCCCCTGCACCTGCAACACAGCTGCAACTGCTCCTGCTCCTGCATCTGCTGCTGCTGCTGCTCTTGCTGCTCCAAATCTGATTTTTTCCCCTCTCACTGCCAAACCCTTCTTTTTTTCACCATCTTTTACCTAGGCTAGAGTCACCTCCAACCAAACTCTGGTGTCTGCTTGTGTGTGTTTTGAGTGTGGACTCTTCTTCTTCAAGTGTATTTTATCCATCCTTTTCCTTCTTTTCTGCTTTTTGGGCTTCTGCTGCTTCTGCTGCTGCTTGCTACCATGCTGCTTAGAGTTCATCCATTTTGACTGGCTCCTTTGGTGCTGGCTGGCTGGCCCTGCTGTCTGCCTGTCTGGCTGCTGTGTCTGGACTTTTCCTTTGAAGTGCCACCTTCTGGTATGTATAGAGAATATGTATCTCTCTCTCTCTCTCTCTCTCTCTCTCACTCTGTCTGTGTGGGGGATGCGCCTGAGGAGTTCAGTATCACGCCAGCCAACTTTTGCTGCCAAGTGTCCATGGCATTTGTTTGCAGCTGTTTCCCTTTCTTCTACACTTTCCTCTTGTTGGTGTTTGTTCAATTGTGGGGGTTTTTAGTTTTCTAGATTTTAAACGTCTTTGCATGTTATAGCTACCACATGCTCCAGACCGCCGCCGATCACTCGACAACCAGAGAGACATCGATCGAAATCAAGTGGGCATGCCTGTGAATCAGCAGCAAGCAAAATGCCATTAGGTGGGCAAATGTAAAATGGCGAGAAAAGAAAGCGCTTTGGGGCGCTTGTTTGTTTGTGGCCCTTGTTTTTGTGGGCTCCAAGGCCGTCTTCAACCCCTTTGTAAACCGTTCAAAACAGTATTTAAACGCTCACGAGGAAGCGTCACAGCGTGGAAAGCAGAACTCAAGAGAAGAACAAAAAAAAAGAAGCACGCACACCAACATGCAACGGAAACTCATGCGATGGGGACCATTACAAAAACTACAGAGGAATCTTTTGATTTCTATCGCATGCTTTTAAGTAGCACGCACAGGCATATACTCCACAAAACGACCGCATATGCCTCGAGACCTTGGTGTGGGGTCTCAATGTTGGTGACAAATTGACCCCAGAGCTTTTAAGATCCCTCGATGATTTAGTTGGCACTCTTGCTAAACTTGTTAGCTCTGCTCATGTGCTGATTATTGGAGCGAGAGATGTGTGTTGCTCAACCTCTTGCATTGAATTGGAAGCACATGGATTTGCCCCTCGAGAGGGACACTTCCATTTGATTTGACAAAAAGGTCCTGGCTATAACGACGGAATAAGTATGACGCACCTTTTCTCCGCAGGATATCGCTTTCAGTGATCTGATCCATCCGCCCATGAGAGAAGAGAGAGCGAGTGAATGAGTGAGGAAGAGAGAAGCTCGCAACACCCACACCAAAACTCTCTGCAGGAGGAAAACAAAAAGAAAAATGGAAGCTTTCTCAGTCCTTGCTGTTGCAGGAGAGAAAAAGGGAAGAGATCAAAGTCACTCACCAGACAAAAATAAATGGATGAGCTGCTGTGCTGCTGCAATTCAATCCGAGGCTGGCGGGGGAGGGAGCTTGAACTCTGGAGTGATTGTTTTCCCTGTGGCGGCCGCGGTGAGGAGCTTCCTCTTCTTCATGCTCAGCGACTTGAGCTTGTGCTCCCCGCGTCGGAGGTAGTAGAGCTTAGCTCTTCTCACCTTCTTTATGTCCAGAATCTCAAACTCTTTTATAAGTGGGGAATAGCTGCGCAGCGAAAGAGAGAGGAATGTCAAGAGAGGACATCGGCAAAAGTTAAAAACTTACAGTGGCAAAACATTCTCCACGAAAGTGTTTCCGATTTGCCGTCTGAGCCTGAAAGTGGTGTGTATGCCATTGTTTCGCATGGCAATAATAATTCCTTTGTACTCTTGGATTCTTCGCTTGTTCTGCGGCTCTTCCTAGAATCATAAATGTTGAGAATCAAGAGATTTACATAGAGTAGAGTACGTACCACTTTAACGCGGATAACGTAGCCCGGCTTGAGCGCGGGGATCTCTCTCTCTTGTTTAGCTTGAGCAACAGCTTCCTTGTTTAGAATCTGCAAAGGAAACAACACAAAACTCGCAAAGACTCGCGAGGAAAGTAAAAAACAAGAGAAACATACCTCCATGATAAAAGCCGCAGTTTTACCGAGCTTCTTGGTCTTGACATGCGGAGCTGGATCTATCGAAATCGTGGTAACATCGGGCTTAGCTTCCTGGTCACCAGAAGCAGCATTTTCAGCCTCCTTGGCAGCAGCTCTCTTGAACAGCCTCTCCACGGCCATTCTAGCTTTGTATCTCCTGGAAACCGTCGTGAAATACTCCCGCTTCTTGCCTTGCTCCTCACCGCCATCGCCAGGCCCAGCGTCTGGCGCCTCATCGTCTCGCAGCACCCGATCACAGTGGAAGCTCCTCCCGGCGCATTGGCGCCACGAGCCCTAGAGTCTCAAGCCACATTCACCGCAATGCATCTCAGACCGGCTTCCATACCTGGTGGAGAACCGCCGTGAGCTGCCCGTAGCGTCGGAGCAGCGCCATAAACCCTAAATCCCCATCCCCGGGAAGCTATTTCTTAACATAAACTGGCGCACTAATACCTCTAGACCGGCCAGTATTTAATAACAAGGTCCTATAGTGTAGTGGTCATCACGTTTGCTTTACACGCAAAAGGTCGCGAGTTCGAAACTCGCTGGGACCAAATGTGTTTTCCTCTCTTTTTAGGGTTAGTCAACATTTTGTCTTTATTGACCTTTTATTGACCCGATGACTACGTCTTGACTAGGACTGAATCTTACTTTTTCCACCTAGAGAAGCTGTGGAGCCCCTTGCGAGAGCGCTGCGTTCGCAATCAGCTTGTTCATTGCATCCGTAGGGTGGAAACTGTCCCAGAAAACGTACTTGGACGCATCAGTGCACGTCCCCGGCGAATGCATGTTACACAAAATTGAGACTTCCAACCTTCCTGTTCCGCAGCAGCCCGTCAGCGTCTGCTGGAATCCTACACAAAGAACAAAACAAACCAACGTTGTCAACGCGTGGTCTCGATCGGGGAGTTTGTTTCTCCACGTACCGTATTTCCCTGGATTGGCGAGAACGTTCGTGAAGAGCGTGTAGATGTCGACGTATGCGAGCCTGAGACCCGGGAAGCCGTCCTTGATCGAGTTCACGGTGGACTGGAGGGCCGCATTGAAGAGCACGGCGTCTTGGTTGTGATCTTCCACGCACTGTAGCTCCCCGTGGTTAAAGAGGGTCACTTGCGAGGGAACGCAGCCCAGCGGAGCTAGGCTGACCACGGCAATTCGTCGAGCTCCCAGCCCATACAAATCCTAAAGAGAATCACCCAAAACAGAGCTTTGGATGAGAGTGTGTTCCAAACAATCCAGAGAGGTGGAGTTTGCTCGTTACCTTGACGAAGTTTGCAAAGGACTCAATGAGCATGGCGCGGTACGTATCCGGGTCGAACATCTTTTGCGTGAGGGGATTCAAGTAGTAATTGTTGATGTAGTCGTTGCTTCCGGTGCTGATCGCGACGAGCGCCTTGGAGACGATGTCGCTCGCATTGGCTTGCCCAACCATGCCGATGAGCTTCGACTTGTATTTGCTGAACCACTCGATTTGGCCACTGAGGCCAGGCACATTCTGCGTTAAACGATTGACACAATGTTTCCGCGAGTGACTTCACAGAGATTTTGGGAAAGGAGGCATGAGAAGAACCATGGGGGATCAAAGAAGTAAAGAAGTTCATGGGACTTACGAAGGGAACGGCGGTTTTCTCGTAGAATCCGGATCCAGAAGTGGCGAAGTTGACGCCCCTGACAATGCTGCTGCCCTGCGCTTGGGGATCCAAGTAAGCCGGAGCGTATGGCAGTCCTACAAGGTTTGCTGCGTGATAGAAAATCCCACATTCAATCATAAAAGCTTAGACAAAGGAAAAGAATAGTTGGAATTCCATGATCCAAAGATCCGGAGCCAAAGAACAAAACGAGAAGAGCAAAGAATACCAACTTGCCTAGATAATCCGTGGAAGTTCTTCCATTGCAAAATCTCCCGGTGGCGACACTGCTATCAAAGTCTCGACCATAAGGTGGGAAATTGGCCCTCACAACAGTGGGGAGAAAATTGTTATTGCCGGCATCCACAGTGGAATCGCCAAAGACGTAGATCGCGGGCGCGAGCTGGGCTCGAGCTTGACACAAGAAATTGAGGAGAAGAGCGATCGCCAAGACAGAGTGGTCTTGCATGATCAAATTCGAGACAAACTTCTTTTCAAGTTCCTTTCCCTCCCTCTCCTGCCATATACGCGCAAGACAGATTGTTTATAGGGCTCTGGACTACGGATTCTTGCGTAGCGCTGTTATCATCAATCAACTCGAGTTTCCTAGCTCTATTTAGATCGCTTTGCTCGCTGGAGCCTGGGTGCTGCTGGTCGCTAGACGAGCGAGCGATTTATTCTCTCCCTTCTCTCCTTCTCGTAAATAGTCAATCAGCAATTTGCATCCGTTACGTCTTGAATGCCTCTGAATTGGATAGGACAGGGCTACCAAATCTATTAAGCTTTGCGCACCAACCCTTTCCCCGTATTATGATAGTAATCTCCATTAAGTGAGTGTTTGTGCGCTCTTTAGGCAGCCGAGATTGCGACAGAACATCCCGAGGGATGAATGCGCCCGCGATTCGTCTCAATGCCAGCCAGTAAAGCAGGCAAAAAGTTGTTGTGCGAGCGAAAGCTTTTAGATTGCGTGGCCAGGGATCACTAACATCCAATTCCTCTTGTTGGATGCCTCCAGTTCCAGGGCCTTAATGCTCAGCAACCCAGGAGCGAGTATGAACACTCGATCTTTGGGTTGTAGTCAATGACGCGACACGAAGTGCGATCCTCATTGTGAAGCTGTCATTTAGGTTATGCTGCCCATTGACCGAAGGCCAAAGGTGACACTCGATAGCCAAGACGCTCGTCTTAAGATTCAAGAGAGAACGGTTTGTGCTCTAGAGAATAAACGAGTGGAGTGAAAATTGCGAGCCAAGACACTTTGACAAGGGTCTTGAGATTCAGTGTGATTTAGAACCAAACGAGACTTTCGCACTGCTCAACGTAGAAACAGGACACGAGTTGTGATCACATCACAACTCAAACAACGCTGTCAGGCCCAAGGCCGCTGCACTGCTAGCTCATGCATTTCTACACCCTCGCAAGTTCAAAATTGGGACACCCAATATAACGATGAAACAACGCTCGATTGAAATCAGTTTGATTCTTAAAAAGAGATTTTCGTGATCACTGTCGCAATGGTCAACGCAAAAAACATCAAGTGTAGTTCAACTTTCTAGACTACAAGGTACTGTTCAACGACGATAAGAAGGTCATGAAAACAACGGTCCAGATTTCAACTCTTAGATCTTTGCGATAAACCAGTGTGTGGAAAAGTCTCAAATGATATTGTTTAAAATCGTTACAGAGCTGTTTCTTCTATCCTCACGAAATCCATCTTGGTCGCCACAACACTCAGGGCATTCACTGCATTTCTTCGTGATGCAAACCTCGGTTTTCGTCCCACCAGAAAAAAAAAAAAAAAAAACACAAAACACAAAACAAAACAAAAAGAGTTAAGAGACAACTAAAGAAAACGAAAACCTGGTAAGAGTTTCTCGTCCTCGTTCTCGCGAACAGCACAAACATTGTCCGTTGATGGGGTTGAGACACAAGGAAAACGAGTTAGGGAAAACCGAAGAGAATTCTAACCTGGTAAGAAGGAGCTTCCCGTTCTCTCCTTCCTGTCGACTTTGTGTCTTGGATCGTTGCTTTCATGTGATCACAGCGTTGTCCAGTGATCACCGTGCTTCCTACCTGGCTTCAGAGTTTTAGTCTTGGATCGTTGGTCGACAAACATTTCTGTCCTGTACTCATTCTCGTCTTCCTATCGAGTTTCAGTGTCTTGGACCGTTTTTTTCATGACGCGTGCATCCTTCTTATCATCGTTGAAAGTAACTTGTAGTCTGATTTGTTTTGCGTTGTCCAGTGACCATTGCGACTGTTCAGTGATCGCAACTCGTATAATTCTTGTTTACGTTGAGCACTGTGCGAAAATCTCTTTTTAAGACTGTTTAAATCAAACTATCTCAAGGTCTGAAAACCGAGCGTTGTTTCATCGTTATATTGGTTCCCCAATTTTGAACTTGCGAGGGTGAAGAGATGTGTGAGCGAGCAGTGCAGTGGCCTCGGGCCTGACAGTGTTGTTATACATTGAGCAGTGCGAAAATCTCGTTTAGTTCTAAATCTCACTGAATCTTAAGACCCTTGTCAAAGCGAGCGTTGTTACATCCTTGTCTTGGCACGCAATTTTCACTCCACTCGTTTATTCCCTAGAGCACATACTGTTCTCTCTCGAATCTTAAGACGAGTGTTGTCATCGTTGTCTCGGCTATCGAGTGTCTAGCTTTAACCAACGTACCTTGAGGCGATGCGAGTGCAGCGGCTTCGGGCCTTCCCGGCCAGAGCTCCGCAGTGCGACCCCAACCTCAGAAATGATGAGCCCTAAATGACAGATTCTGTTATGCCGTATTTCCAGCGAATATTCTTAATACAAAATATGTTACCATTATAGGTATATTTTATTATATGATACTTAGTAATGTAGCCACTATAAATTATTATCACTTTGCTGAAGCAATAAGACATTTTAATGACTATAATTTATGAATTTCAATCCATAAAAAATCCTTATATATAGAACTACTCTTCTTTCTTCTTCATTATGGTTTCTCTTTTGCTTGATATTAATGAGCTTCAATAGAAATGCCAACTTCTCCTTATAGTGCATGTCAAAATGCTTTAAATGACTTGCCATAAATTCAGTTGTAGCTTTTGTATGGTGGGGCATATCATTAAAAGTTTTTTTTTAAATAATAAATGCATGCATTATGTTGTTTGATTATTTGATAATTTGTTATGTTGAATGATTATCTATTTTCTTGGTCCCAATATGTATATAATACCTATGCTATTGTCATTTATATTGTGGAAATTGATCACTAATACTTTTAGTTTCTCATGAAAAATCTTAAAGATAGTTAGATTTACATTCACTATTTCTATAACAAGGATTATTTGAAAATCCAGATCCACAGGGCTATGTATCATATGTTTTTCCACCAACTTGTATAACTTTGAATCTTCATTGGGATTAGGTATTTCTACACATAAAATATTATCAATATAATTAATATGTTTTACTTTGTATTATTTATTAAGTATTACTAAAATGTGGTAAACCTCTCTTTAGAAATTTAATGACATAAACATTTGCCAAAAAATTTATTATCATAAATATCTTTATTAACTTTTTTTTTCTTTAAATACTCTAAATCTAGTCTATCAAAAACATGTTAAATTTCCACACTAAACTCATTGCATCTTAATAATTTTGATATCAACCATTGAAAGATGAACATTAATTCAACCTCCACGAGCTCACCTAGCTCCAATGCATCTTTGTAGCAGCATCCAATACCAAAGGGCTAATATAGTCATGCAATGCCTTTGGTTGTTTTCTAGATTGTAATACACATAGTTTTCACTTTTTTTTTAAAGTAATTTACTATAAGATATCCAGGAACTTTAACTTTTAAACAACCAAAGGTAACAAAGTGGAATTCAAATTTCAAAACCTTAGGCCACTAAACAAAAAGACATAGTCAAACTCTTGAGCATACAACTAATAAACAAAAGAACTAAAGCACAGAACAACTTTTAAATGCACAACCCAAAGAATAAAAAAGTAGAAGTATTGAGTAACATTGGAACAATTGTAAAACATTTAACATCCCAATGCCAAAACTAACATGCAAAACAAAGCTTTAGCAAAGAAGGCCTAAAGCTGCTACACTTTTATATCTCCTTAAAATATGTTGGTTAAAGTTAGACACTTGACAATATTCATCTTAAGATTCAAGAGAGAACAGTTTGTGCTCTAGAGATAAACTTGAAATTGCAAGCCAAGACAAAGATGTAACAACCCTCACTTTGACAAGGTCTTAAGATTCAGTGTGATTTAGAACTAAACAAGATTTTCACACTGCTCAACAGAGAAAAGGACACGAGTTGTGATCACATAACAACACTGTCAAGCCCAAGGCTGCTGCAGTGCTCGCTCACACATCTCTTCACCCTCACAATATAACGATGAAACAATGCTTGGTTTTCAAACCATGAGATAGTTTGATTTAAACAGTCTTAAAAAGAGATTTTCGCACCGTGCTCTACGTAAACAAGAATTATACGAGTTGCGATCACTGAACAGTCGCAATGGTCACTGGACAACGCAAAACAAATCAAGTGTAGTTCAACTTTCTAGACTACAAGTTACTTTCAACGATGATAAGAAGGATGCACGCGTCATGAAAACAACGGTCCAAGACACTAAAACTCGATAGGAAGACGAGAATGAGTACAGGACAGAAATATTTGTCGACCAACGATTCAAGACTAAAACGCGACAGGAGGGTGAAGCCAGGTAGGAAGCACGGTGATCACTGGACAACGCTGTGATCACATGAAAACAACGATGCAAGACACAAAGCCGACAGGAAGGAGAGAACGGGAAGCTCCATCTTACCAGGTTAGAATTCTCTTCGGTTTTGCCTAACTCGTTTTCCTTGTGTCTCAACCCCATCAACGGGCAGTGTTTGTGCTGTTCGTGAGAACGAGGACGAGAAACTCTTACCAGGTTTTCGTTTTCTTCAGTTGTCTCTTAACTCTTTTTGTTTTGTTTTGTGTTTTGTGTTTTTTTTTCTTTTTTTTGAGTGTTGTGGCGACCAAGATGGATTTCGTGAGGATAGAAGAGACAGCTCTGTAATGATTTTAAACAATATCATTTGAGATTTTTCCACACACTGGTTAATTGCAAAGATCTAAGAGTTGAAATCGGACCAAAGTTGTAGGAGTTTATGCCCGCTGGCTCACCTAGGAGAGATGCTGTAGCTGCGCTTGGAAGAAATTCCGGAGGTTTGTAATCGCCGTCTCGCAGGCTCGAGACTTTTGGACCTAATGTGGGGAGCATTCGAGCGCTGTGTGCATTGCCACATTCGGCTATCAGGCAAGTAAGTAGCCCAATTTCTAGCTTGGAACACGAAACGTTGGATGGATTTTTTCCTTCTTCGTTTCTAGCTTTATGCTAGAGAGGCAAGGATTTGTTAGATGTTTAATCTTGTGTGTGCGTTTTGGAGACCAGAAGAATACTTTCAGTAGAAGGATAATAGTTTGGGCCTAGTCTGGAATTCCTGGCGCTTGTAGATAAGGAGGCAAATTGCTAGCTTAGAATGCTCGCTGGATTTTTCCAAGGATCCTGCAGATCGATTTTTGTTTTTCTTCCAGTTCTCTAAGATGAATTTTTCTTCCTTTCCAGGAATTTTCTATCCAGTTGATGAAACTGGTCTAAAGAAAAAGTCCTTGATATGTATCGGTACAGCACTTCTTGACTTATAGACACGTCCTAGTTCATAGATAAGCTATAGAAAATTTGATGTGGCAGTTAGCACAGTGAGTGGTGAGGTTTTACAAATAATTGCAAATGGCACAGTTTATTTTTCATGTCTTTAACTTGAGGTTTCTAATGTTCTATATGTGCTAAAGCTAGCAAGACACCTGTCTGTCTCAAAACTAGCAGAGCAAGGAGTGTACACATTCTTTCATTGCATTGTAGTAGACTTCATTCTTCATCGAACACAAATTGCTCAGGCAATGGCTTTGAATAGCCTTTATTTCCTTTCATTAGACAATCTAAGTGTGCATTCTATCTCCTTTTCTAAAAACTCATTTTTACAGTTATGGCATCTTTGGCTAGGCCACATAAGCTTTCAACAAGTAAAGGAAATCCCTAAGCTAGTATTTGGAGTGCCAGACTTGAAGAACACAAGTTTAAACACGTGAGGTATGTCTTTGAGCTAAGAACCACTTCCAAAGAAAGTATATACTTGAGGTAAAAATATTTTAGACTTAGTTCATGTTGACATTTGGGGAACATCACCAGTAAAGTCATTCAATGGTGCTCGTTACTTCCTACTAATTGTGAACAATCTAAGTCATTACACAGCTATATATTTCTTAAGAGAGACATCTGAAGTGCCTCTTAAGTTCTTGGAATGGATTCGAGAATTAGAAATTAAACGTGGGATGACAATCTGCACACTCAGAGTCGATGGAGGACGAGAACTTCTCTCACGAGAATTTGCATCACGTGGTATCTTCCTCCAAATCTCTATGCCATATGAATATGGTCTTGTGGAGTAGGTCCTTGATGCAGCCAAATCGATGTTCAAGGCATCCAATGTTCCAATATTCTTTTGGGCCAAGGTTGTGGATACTGTGGTTTATGTGAAAAATATCCTTTATACAAAAGCAGTATTGGACAAATTTGGACAGGTTTGAAACCATCTATTACATATTTATGTGTGTTTGGGTGTGTAGGACATATATTACAGTTGAGAAAAGACAAAATAAATGGGAAGATTGTTCAACAAAATGCATGATGCTTGGCTATAGTGAGAATACTAAAGGTGGCTATTGGGTTTGGATTTTCAATCAGAAGAAGGTGCTGGTCAAGTGTACTGTTTTCTTTCAAGAAGATGTACCAGTGTACTCTTCCTTGTTAGTCAGTAATAAGAAAGGCACCAGATATTTTTTACATTTGATTTTAATCAGTGGACATGGAAATAATAGTGATGACCCACTGCCACCTCAAGAAGTTTTTTCTTCAACTATGTATGATAATGGTGAATCTTTAGATGCTCCAAATGCTAGTTCACTGCCAAGACATTCTCTCAAACCTTGGAAACCTACATCCCACATTCTATGTTATTATGCACAAGCTGCACAAGTCATTCACGAGCCAACAAACTTAGATGAAACACTCATTGAATTGCAATGTTTTCATTGGTGAGAAGCAATGCAAGATGAATATCATGCTCAATTGGAGAATGGTTCCTAGACACTCATTTCACCACAGGAGGTTCCTTGCAAGGCTTCAATCATATAGTGTAAGTGGGTTCACAAGATAAAATACAAAGAGACAGGTGAGATTGATTTGTACAAAGCAAGGGTATTTGCAAAAGGATACACACAGGATACCCACAATGAAGATGACTGCGGATCTGCTTACAAAAACTACAATTGAAGTCTAACAGTTTGAACAACTATGATGACAACTTAGATTGGTCTCACTCGAGATAAAGTGATGAAGTTTGTTGTATGTAGTTAAAGATCCACTCTACTGCATACCAATATCTCTTTTGGGGATTCTACATGAACTGACACACTTTGGAAACAGTTGTAGCTATGGATGTGGCTAAATACATCAATGCTCCAACCAAGTTTTGATATGGTAGCTTAGCCATCTCCTTCTTCTCCCCCTTAGAACATGGTTCATTTGCTTTGTTGAATTGGAGCGTTGGAGTTGGAGCTGGGTGTGCAGTAAAGAAACCACTATATTCCTCGATAAGATTTGATGCAACATATAGGTACATTTCTCCACATCCCCTTAGGGGGTAATACAAAATTTGAGAACACACTCTCAGGGTAACTAGCGAAACCAGTGAAACCATGAGCACGAACACCCGGCTGCTCTTGGGTCGTCCACCTCCCAGGTGCCTCCACCGTGAAACTTGAGGCCACTTGCTCCACTTCACGAGCACAAGTGCTCGGCACTGCTCTTGGGTTGTGCGCCTCCCAAGTGACTTCGCAGAACTTGAAGCCACCTGCTACACTCCATGCCCTGCGAGACTTGCCTGGAGTGCTCCACTACCAACATGCTTCCGGGCCTAAAACAGTGTCTAGTCGCGACACAACTCCAACTTGTAGCTCCTCAATAAGATTTGAGATATACTTATGTTGATGGACCTTTAAAACTTTATTTTTTCTATCATGCACAATTTGTAAGCCAAAAAAAAAGGAAATTTTACCGAGATCTATCATTTGAAGTTGTTTGGAGAGTTTTTCTTTAAGCCATTTATGAATTGTTGTCTTTCTGGCCATGATGAGATTATCAACATAAACACACATGAGAATAAGCAAGCCACCACAAAAACAATAATAGCACAAAAGAAACCAAGAGTTAGAAAAAATTGTGCAAAATATTATACCAAATCCTTGGTGACCGTTTTAATCCATAAATGGATCGTTGGACTTTACAAATATAACGCTCCTTCCCTTGGATTTCAAAACTTGGAGGTTGCTGCATATACACCAGTTCCTCCAGCTCGCCATTGAGAAATGTATTCTTGACATCCATCTTCTCAACCTCAAGGTTTGAGTGATTAGTGATTGCAAGAACAAAACAAATAGATTTTTTTTTATTCTTAACAAATATTAAGTGAATATATTAACTACAAATATAAAAATCTCACTATAATCAATTCCAGCTTGCTGTGTCTATCCTTTTATGACTAACCTTGCTTTGTACCAATCAATCTCACTTATCTCCTTGTATTTTATCTTGTGAACCCACTTACACTATATGATTGAAGCCTTGCAAGGAACCTCTTATGGTGAAATGAGTGTCCAAGAACCATTTTCCAATTGAGCATGATATTTGTCCTGCATTGCTTCTGCTAATGAAAACATTGCAGTCTAGAGAGTGCTTCATTTAAGTTTGTTGGCTCATGAATGACTTGTGCAGCTTGTGCATAATAAAATAGAATAGGTTTCCAAGGTCTGAGAGAATGTCTTAGTAGTGAACTAGCATTTGGAGCATCCAAAGATTCACCATACTCTTACTTTGAAGCCACTACTTTCTAGATCAGCATGAACAATATCCAACTCATTAGAATTTTGTAAGAGTTCAAAGCCATTATCATACATAGCTGGAGAAAGAATTTCTTGAGGTGGCAGTGGGTCCTCAGGTGGTGGTTTAAGAGGTAGTGGCAGTGGTGGTTCCACTGGAGAAGTCTTTGGAGTTGATACCACTTCCTCATCACTATTATTTCCATGTCCACTGATTAGAACCGAATGTAAATAATACCTGGTGCCTTTCTTATTTCTTACTGATGAGGCAGAGTATGCTAGTACATCTTCTCGAAAAAAAACAGTATGCCTGACCAGCACCTTCTTCTGACTGAAAATCCAAATTTGATACCCACCTTTAATATTCGCACTATAGCCAAGCATGCATCTCATTGAACAGTATACAATGCTCACCAATTGGAAAAGCCAAAGCCCTAGAAAAGAGAATCTTTTGATTTCTTTGATACCATGATGAAACTGGTGTAAAGAAAAAGTACTTGACATGTATTGGTATAGCACTTCTTGACTTATATACACATCCTAGTTCCTTTGATTGCACCCCTTGGTTCCAACACTAGTAGAAGGATAATACAACTCCTCACTCACCAGATAAACAAGCAATATGTGGCTTAGAAACCAGGCTAGCTTTTTGGAAAAGCCTTGGTGTTTTGCTTTTACTTCTTTGTATGTGTTGAGGAATTGAACAGTTTGTTCCACCAATTTTCTTTTCTGCTGCTCATTCTTGCAATTTGCAACAAAGTGACTAATGATCCTGGTTTGGGCAAATGTGAATACATATGGCAAAGCTAATACATAGCCTTGTTGCTACAACTGTGCTCTGCTTGTGGATGCACTTCTAGTGAATGCAGCGGGGGCAGATACAAGCAAGAAGCCCTAGCATTTGGGTTTCTCTTGTCACTTCATACCTTTTGGTGTGAGAAAATTCAGCATCTGCTACCATGAAGAAGAATACCTATAACTTGCAATTAGGTTCACTACCATGAAGACAAATAGTTATATCTTGCATTAGAGTCCGTTGGTGTTGCTATGGTGAAAGGTTTTGACACAAATATTTCTTTGGGAAATAAGAAGTCATACAAATAGTAAAGTGTCCTTGCATAAATAAATCAATAACCCATTTATCCTTTTTTCAGGAATATTATCAAGGGGTTTACTCTAGTTTATATATGTAGTGCACCATAATTTCCACCCTTTGCCCTATAGTGTTTTACTATAGGACAAACATGAAGCAAAACTTAAACCCTCCATGTCCCACATGTCACATGCTACGTGCCATATATCCAAGGATAGTGGAGCAGAACCTGAATTTCAAGGCTTTAGGCCACTGAATGAAAGAACAAAGCTAAAATCCTAAACATGGAGCCTAGGAGTGAAGGAACTGAAGCATGGAATAACTCCCAAGCATGACACTCAAAGAGTGAAGGGATAGAAGCATAAAATAACATAGGAATAATCTTAGAGTATCCAACATCCCAATACCAGAACTAGCACATAAAATAGAGCCAAATAGAGTTTAGTGGTATTTTAATATATTATAATTTAATGTGAAGATATAGGTACTCCACCAACTATCACTTTCCATAAATAGCCAATAGAACCAAACGGGACCAATATAACAAGGGTGTTTGGTAGACATAGTAAGCTATCATTTGATAATATTGAGGGACTAAATTTAATATCACCAAGGTTTTTGTCAAATTAATGTAGGATAGAGCAAAAGAGAACTAATAAACTAGGCCAAATATACTTGGCTAAATAGACACTTAGGAATTTCTTCTTTATACTTGTCCAGCCAAGTATAGATGTTAAATCAAGTTTACTAACATTTGAATAAAAGAGATTAATAAAGGGTTTAGCAATACCGACCTCCTACCATCGTGGTAGTAAAAAAAGAATATCTGAAAAAACTAGTCCAGGTAACTTTCGATACCCGCAATCACATTTATAACAATACAATATTTACTTTCTAAACTTGTTTTCATAACAAGATGTCTTCTATTTTTCTCTTTGTGTTAGTTAATATAAACTTGAATTTATCTTTTATTGCTCGGACTATTGCCACACGTTGATGTTTATAGTTTTTTCATGTGGTAGTAAATGTTGTAAGTTCTAATGGTTTACTTGAATGAACTATAAATTGCACATACTTTGAGATTATGCAATGGAACTCTCTACACAATGTATATTACCCCAATAGGAAGTAGGGGTACAACATCATTCTCCAAGCAATTTATGATGTGAGGAAGAGGTTTCTATCAATCTATTATGGCTGGCTAGGTCATGTTAGTTGTGTTTTTTTTAAGGTATCAACTAAATTTACTGTTTCCAGGTAGTGTTCATGATATGTGAGTATTTACTATTCAACAAAAAATAGAGTCTTGTTTGGTGTTGCAAGAACCAGAAATTAATATAATTGGCCATAACATCAAGCCTTACTTGGTAGGTGATAAAGGATATCAACTCAAATTGTAGGTAAGTCTCATGATAGAAGTCCTTTGTGCATCTTTTCACTTTCATTTTCTAGAGTCATCATTACTTTGGTAAGAAGGGATTCAATAAGCAACACCATCAAGCTCAAGTTATTGTGAAATAGTGTTTTGGACTCTTGAAGTAGAAAATCAGGTGTCTTGGCTCTCGATTACAAATGAAGCTAGCATTTCTACCAAATGTTGTGAAAGCATGTTTTACACAACTTTCTAATAGACCTTGGAGATACAGACACAAATGAAGAACTCTAGGCGCTTGAGCACAAGATGAGATGAAGAAAAGAAAATAGAGAGCATATCAAATATAAAGATCCTCAACGTGCTCTTGTTGAACTAAAAGAAGATCTAATTCTAACACTTACTAGAACTTAAGTACAAGACACTCTAGTGTTATACCTTTGTAGTATTTGAAAGATTTGAATAATATAGTATCTATTTGATATACCACCTTTCTTTCAATTATGATGATTTGTATTCTGTTAAGATAGTTGTATATGTATACCAAATTTAACATATTTTCTTACATAAGATATTTATGTTTTAAGTGTGAATAACCTTTACAAAAACTAACTTCACACATAAACTATATAAATTAGGAGAGATTTATGTGTTATATATGAATAGAATTTATTTAAAAAATATTTAACTTCCCTAAACCTATGTTATGTATATGGGCAGATATGTTGCACACTAAAATTGTTTAAATATACACTTTCACTTTTATTTCTCTAGATTTGAAGGATTTTAGTTTATTTTATTTTATATATTTTTATTCTTAATAAAATATTTTATAGTATTGATGATTTAATTTTTGGTACTTGTTTCAGGAAATAACATTGATAATACAGCTATGTATTTTAAATTTATTTAACAATATTGTGAAAGACAATTTTACTATTTATAAGTGGACATATACTGTAGCTTTCATTTTCTTGGGTTTTAAGAATATTATGATAATATTCAGTATTTCTTATATTTTAAGTTTTTAGATTTTAATATTTATCATATATATTTATAGCTGGTGGTGGATATACCTAGAATGTGCTTGGATATTTTGGGATATTCTACCATTTAATTCATATAAATATATATTTATAACTTATAAACATGTTTATAAGTCACTAAAATTTTATTCCAATGGTTAATATGCACTAAAATTAACTTTTTATAAATACTATTTATAATTATATAATTCTAATTGATCATTTGGATAAATAAATAATAATTTAACTACTATTAACTCAGAAAAATATTTTTAACCACTAAATCTTATTAAGGTGTAAAGTAAAATTTTATATTATGATTTTATAATAGTTTTCCCATATGGACTGTCTTCTGAAATGCTAAAGCCCTGAAGTGTGGCAAAAAAAAAATGAGCTCAAGATCCTTTAGTTTTGATGGAAATATAATAACCATGTGCTCCAATCTTGTGTTAAGAGACATTTCTTCCGCGAGATCCCTTGTCCTAAATATAAAAAATATTAAGAGAAAATAAAAATAAAAACTATTTACACTGATTAATGACGTGAAAAAGGATGACAAGGGATTTACTTTGAGGTCGATCTTGCTAGACAGCTTTAGCTATGGACCAGCGGTGTTTGAGCACGTAATTCTGGACGCTGGCCTGCACCCAAATATGAAAGTTTGTGACGCTTCCAACAGGTCGATGGTATCTGAGAAGGATCTTCATTCGCTACTGGAAGCTATCAAAAGATTCGAAGATTGGCTGGAAAGTGTGACGACAGGTGATTTTATGCCGGAAGGATATATCACGTTTCATCCAAACAAGACTGCCAAGAAGAAGACTGCAGAGTCCGCGGAAGAGAAGGTGGATAGCACTCTGCTTCAATAGGAGTGGAGAAAACTCATCGAACATCTGCAAAGGCTCACAATCAACTCCAGAGCATTACGTAAGACGCATCACCGGGAGTATGTAAAGTTCGACACTTTTGATGCGGTGCTGGATGAATTCTTCAGTAAGATTGAGGGCCAGCGACTGGACCAGCAGCGAAAGACACAGGAGGATTCCGCCTACTCAAAGCTTGAAAAAATTCGTGTTGATCAGGTACTGAACACTGGAATAAATTTTAAATGTTCTCAACTCGTAACTGGCATGTAGAGAAGTCGAGTGGAATCTCTGAAACGTGAAGTTGATCAAGCAGTACACACAGCTGAGCTCATCGAATACAACCTGGCTGACGTCGATCTAGCCATTGATGTGGTTCGTGCTGCGCTATGGATTGGAAAGACTTGGGACACATGATTAAAGAAGAAAGAAAAGCTGGCAACCCCGTAGCGGACTCATACACAGTTTGCAACTCGAAAAGAACCACATAACATTACTCCTAAGCAATAATCTTGACAATATGGATGACGATGATAAAACAAAACCCATGGATAAGGTATGGCTTCAGCAAATCTTATGGTTGTTTCAGCAAATCTTATGGTTGTTTGTAATTTGTGCTGATTTGAAGTTCTTTCACAGGCGAAGGATGTTGCAACTATTTCACACACCACTGGTTCGAAAAGTTTAACTGTTCATAAGCAGTGAGAACTATCTTATCATCAGTGGACGAGATGCTCAACAGAACGAACAAATTGTCAAGCGCTACATGAAGAAAGGCAATTTGTACGTAGTATGAAGTTGATTTCACATGTTTCATCTTATGCTTTTGGACCTGCAGGTATGTATGTTATGCTTTTGGACCTGCAGGACCTACGGTAACGAGCTGTTTGTTTATCCTTCGCAATGCAGTTCCTTCAATTTTTGTTTTTTTTTTTTGACAGGTTTGTCGCAGATCATTACAAGTGCTTGGTGGGTATATGATCATCAAGTGAGCAAGAATGCCCCAACAGGTGAATATCTCACGGTTGGAAGTCTCATGATACGGGGAAAGAAGAATTTTCTTCCACCGTATCCACTTGTCATGGGGTTTGGACTCTTTTTCAGGCTTGATAAAAGCTCCATCCCTGCTCACTTTAACGAGAGGAGAATTAGAGCTAAAGGGGACAACGAAGAACCAGAAGCAGAGATTCAGGACGATGAAGAGATTGACGACGCTAGTGTAGAGGATAGTCAGGACAACGTTCATGAGAGAAAAGAAAGCGGTGATGGTGGAAGCACGATAGAGAAAGCTAGTGTGATGGAAGCAGAGGAAGCTAGATCGGAGGAAGCGGAATCAGAGGAAGCTAGAGCACTGGAAACAGAGAACGCAGCAATGGATGAGCATGAGGAACAGGCTCCACAATCTGACTCAGATATCGATAGCTTGCTTGATAAGGCGCTAGAGCTCAAGTCCGTTCTTCCGTCTCAGGTAGATACGAATAAGTACGGACTGGGTGAAGTTCAAACAGAAGACCACGTTGATGACGCTGTTCAAGAGACAAAGGTAGCCAGGGAGAAGCAGTACATATCAAAAGCAGAGTGAAGGAAGTTGAAGAAAGGTGGAAACACTCAGGAAGTGGCCCAGGAAAATGGGAAAGATGGCATAGAGGAGGATAGGTCAGGAGCCAAGCCCAGTGAAGGGAGCAACAAGCAGGTCCGCAGGAAGAAGGGAAAGCTAAACTCAAGAAGTATGCCGAGCAAGATGACGAGGAACGGGAGCTGAGAATGTCCCTACTTTCTGTAAGTTTTTCTCTTTTAAGCTCTATTTCGTTAAAGTGGGATTTATTCAGTAAAATGGGACTAAGTACAAATTTTCAAGTATTTGAAAATGACGTGAAATTATATGTTTTTTGTCCAGGGGCTAGACATATCTGGGGCATGGTGACTAGCGCGGTGACTTTGTGTCCAGACTGAGTCCATCTGGTTGTATAATAAATCTCATTGTCAAGGTGAACAAGCCGAATCTGAAGCTAAAGAAGAGCGATGGCATGCGCGCACACACTATTTGTTTGTTCATTGAGCGTGTGGTGAGCTTTCCAAGATGAACGTCATTCCTATTAGCCAGACATATAACTTAATGGTGAAAACATTTAGATATTATTCAATGTTATCTTTTTCTAACAAATCTAATTATGAAGGTGTAGCAAGAGGCATTGCTAGTCTGGAGAAGTCATTTAACTCATTTGACCCTTAGTGTATTTTCATGAAACTAAATAACATTCATATTATTAAGGAATTTCTCTAGTACCTTTTTTTTACGACATAGAGGCTTGCATTTCTTTCAAAGGTGATTTAGTAAAAGGCCTGAGGGCACATGCCATTCTATTTCTCAGACCGGTATTAAGATATACTAGTGCAAAGGGAAAAAGGTATTTGGTGATCAAGTAAATGGCATGAGGGCACATGCCATTATAAGCCTAAGCGCTAGTGGACACCTCCTTTTTGGTACTCTCAGCGGTACTATCATCCTTCTCTGGGTCAGTTGTTTTGCTTTGGATTGTTGTCTCTGACGTTATTGGGGCGTTCTCGATAGTTGTTAATGTTGCCGTTTGTTCAGAAAAATGATCACCTGGAGTATAGTACGGGGAGTTTGGAAGACTTATATATTCTACATCTTCACTTATCTCCTTCTCCGTCTCCTTTTCTGCCTCACTTACAGATTTTGTGCTTGCCATGAGAACGCTCTTCACCCTAAAATATGGAGTTCGTTGTGTTATAAAAGGAAACCAACACACACGCTGCAAGGGAATGATGGTACATAAAGCACGTAAGCCCATAATATGGGTTTATGTGCCACTAATATGGGCCACACGCCATATTATTAGATTTATGCACGTGTGATTGGTAAATGCATATGTCACATCATCTTTGTTTTACCTCACACACTATATCAGGCCTAATGAACCATATCACATGTGCGCACATGCTATATATATGGAGAAGTATTATGCAAGGATAGAAAAATTCAATGCATGATTGTGGAGAGCAATGGCATAAAGCCACATGCTAAATAACATTTTAGAGAAAGAATTAAAATAAAAACATGCAAACAGTACTGAGTGGACCAAGACTTAGAAGTGCACAATTGAATGAGGTATTTCTAATAAATATTTCACTCACCTCATATAGGAATGGCTACCACTCTCAAATGGCGTATTGCTTCATGCCATCACCTCGCAATTTATTATAACAATCCGATGAATTCATATTTGGCTTGTTCACCTTGAACTTTAAGTAAGATTTGCTAGAACAACTAAGAATTTATACTTGTTATTTGTATCATCTCACCTAGGAATGGCGTAAGGCCACATGCCATCACGCCTCCTCTGATTCAGATTCGGATTGTTCACCTTGAAATAAAATACATTAGAAACTTAGTAAAGGAATATTAATGAATCTCACCTTGAACCCAGGTTATGAATGCTCTTGCTGCATCTCTTGCATGGTCTGGCAAGGTGATGGTGGCACTCTGCTTCCGCATCCAACCATGCACAACATTATCCACCGATATGCTCATGCTGGGATCCCTTGGATTCAGCACCCATCTCTTTTCTAGGCAATCCTTCGTATATCCGGAACTTGGCTTGAACCACTCCACAGTTATATTGAATGAGTTAGTTTCCGCATCCTCCTCTACATCAGTGATGCAGCGCCCCACCCATATCATTTGTTTTTTATTACTGGGTCTGACAAGCATGACCATTCCTTTGCAGACCTATACTGGATTGAATGCTGAATCCGGCTTCTTGTTCCTCGGCCCACAATAGTGATCCTCAACATCGTTATCTATCACTGCATTTCCAGAGGACATTGTTCCGCTACTATCTGGTGCTCTGGGTTCTGGCCAAAAGGACTCTTCCAATTCTTCATATACAACCGGCCCATTTTGGATAGCAGATATAATCTTCTCCTAGTATTCAAGCAAAAGCTTGCACCTCTGAAAATAGGATTCTCCACCAAACACCAACCCCCTCTTCCAGAAGGCAATATGCTGTCTAATCCCGGCCACTATACTTTCCTGGTCTTTGAGTCCATTCGGGTGCATTGGCCGTGGGGAACCCTGAGGAATCATAGGTTCCCCAGTTATGGGATCTCTCTTGAAGAGTTCAATGCCGTCCATTGGCAGCCACATTGTGTCCCATTCTTTTATCTTGTACCTCATCACTGGAGCACCGTCACGCATGCTGAAATGAAACTGAAGAGGCTTGGAGTGGCCAATCAGCGTTTCGGATCCATCCCTGATGTAGCCTCTTACAAACCCTTTAAAGTCTGGAACCTCTGTCACAAGTGCAGCTTCAACAGTGCCTTTCATGCAATTTTGGAATTCATCGTAGAGTTGTGGGAGGGTGAGGACATTGGATCGCCGGAGGGACTCTGTCAGGTGACTGAACATGGCATCGACGTCTTCATGAGTGTGCCCAACCATGAGAAAGCCAAGTGTAACCGTTTCAAATATGCCTTTGGCAACAAGCATCGCCAAGTACGCGAAGACGTACATGTTTTTGTTCTCACTGCCAGCATTGTCTGTTTGGAGCAGAAGATGGGGTGGAAGGCCACATCGGCCGCAAGAACTTCCTTGAGATTCTGCTTCGTTTGGATGAGGCTGTGCATTCACCGGGCGACCAGCCTCGTCGGAATGGCATGAGGCCTCACGTGATAACCCTACAATCTGACGGCCAACATATTCACTGGGATGGCATGGGGCCCCACGCGATACTGCAAGCCTTTGCTCCTCCTCCAGCTGAACCCTGTATGGGGTTCGATCGACAAGGGCCTTATGCAAGGGTTGGCCATTCAGCTCAGTCTGTGCACTTTGCAGAGACCTTAAGTGTTTTGCTAGGGACGCAATCATCATGTTTGCACCCCCGCCACCCCATAGAGGTACAAAGAAGTTCCCATAGTTCTGGGCACCATGCCCATGAGCGATTATGCCAAACAGAGACACAGGTAGCTGCATGGATGAAGAGATTGCCTTGGGGGCAGGATTGAGTCGAGGTAAGCACGTCTTTTTCTAGTCCATTTTGTCGTGGATGATGTAGAGGTAAGAGTCAGGTCTCTCAATGGAGAGAATCCTGTTATGATAATATGCAGTCCTGCAACTTCTCTGCTCGATGTTGTGGTCAAGCCGCCTTCTAACCAACGTCTCTCGCTCTTGAGCGATGCAAGAATTCTTCGACAAAGCCATTTTGATAGCAGTGCACTCATCACACTTTGAAAAGCTGGAGTACTTTCCTATACTCACATCTCTGAACCTGTTGCTCCACAATCTACTAAATCTAGATTGGCTCAGCTTCCTGTAGCCATTACTCTGGAGTTTCCGATTCACATCTTCCAATATGGCCCCCTTGGTATACATGGAAGGGAGAACTCGTTGGGTGTCTCGAGTTCCATCTTCCAAGAGGCGGGTTTTATGTGGTTGCTGCTCGCTACATGTCTCGACAAACCTCTTGAAGATTGCCTCTCCATATACAACATGACCCCTGGTTTTGTGAGTACCGTCGTTCCTATGGACTGCCTGTTGAACCCTTTGTTCCTCGAACTCAGTTTTGATTCTGTAGAATGTGGTTCGAGGGACTCCATAAATGATTCTCCATGCCTTCATGCAGACCAAACCCCTCTGGAAGACCATACCCCCCACCTGATGTTCTGAAGCATCAACAGATGACCGTAATGCCTCATACACAAAATTGCAAGCTGCCTTCCAGGACAATGTCTTGTATCTTGCTCTCTCTTCTTCAATAGCATCCCAATCAGCATGTTGACAGCACCTTCTCTTGCAACAAGCAACTGTCGAGACCATTCGAACCTCCATCGCCATTTTCTGCCTTTTCGGTTCGTTGCTCAGATCCCTTTGGCTGCGCTTTAGGAAGGTGTACTTTCTTTTCCCATGAAGAGATGTTCTGTCATCAGTTGTAGTGGTGTTTGATTGTGAATCCTTCACATTCTCAAACACTAAGTGCCTCAATTTCCACCGCACAATGCTTCCAATAGTCAGATTGTTTTCTTCTGTGTCAACAACCTCTAAAATCGCAACTCCAATATCATCCCAGCCCAATTCTTGATTAGCAACCGCATCTCTTGGATCGACAACTGTGGCTAAGCCCTCAGCTACTACCTCCCCCTTGGGGTTGTTTAGAAACACCTTTGCCTGAATCCATGTAGCATGGTTCTTAAGATCCACGAAGGGAACATGCGTCGCACTTGCGGAGGCCATTCTGAAAGTGCAGAAAAGAAGTTAAGACCATACAAAAAATGATTGGAGAATGGCCTAAATCATAACATACCAAACAACCTCAATAGCATGAGGCCACATGCCATTATTCAAACATGCTATTGACACCCACGTGAAATTTCGCATTCACAAAATTGGCATAAGCCCTCATGCCATTAGTAGTACCATTAATGGCATGAGGCCTCACGCTATCTTTGGCCCCTGCTAGCCTGTTGCTATATTCCTTTTGCCTTGCTGCAATTGTATATATTTTTGTGTGCGTGACTAGTCACCCATACAAAAATATATACAGTTGCAGCAAGGCAAAAGGAATATAGCAATAGGCTAGCAGGGGCTAAAGATGGCATGAGGCCTCATGCCATCTTGATATACACACAGCTGCAGGCAAGTAAAAACATACATGACAATACGCTAGCCATGAAATTGCAAGGGCCCAAGATGGCATGTGGCCTCATGCCATTTCTAAATGTGGTCCTAAGCCATTCCATGGTGAACATACCAAGAAGCACAAGTGCCGAATATCAAGAGGAAGCGGTAGCCACACCAAAGACAGTGCCGCTCGCAACACCGCAACTACTCGTAGCGCCGCTCGCAACACCGCAACTACTCGTAGCGCCGCTCGCAACACCGCAACTGCTCGTAGCGCCGCTCGCACGAACTGCCACTCGCATAAACTGCCGCTCGCAATGGCGCTCGCAATGCCGCAACCGCTCGTAGACGCATAAACCACAGCTCACAACGCCGCTTACACAAGCAGCGCTCACTGCGCTCAGCGGAACCAAGAACACGGCACACAAAAATGATAGACCTAGGAATGAGTTCGATAATTCAAAAATAACACACGCTTGAACGTCACATCAAATCCTCTGACAAACCAAATCTTATGATTCTTCTGACAAATTTCAAACTGAGTAGCTTCTAGACTTTGCTGTCGGAGGTTGAACTTTGTCACATCATGTCCTTGCCTCGATCCAGCTATGCCATGTCAGTGATTTGAACTTTGCCATGCCATGTCAGCGATCCGCGCCAAGATTATTCGCCGTGTAAAGGAATAATTATGCTGTGTGTGTACGTCCATTTATGGCAATATAAGGCCACACGCCAGTCAAAGAATAATGCTAGTCGAGCATTTTTTGGTGCATTTTTGGGTTCAAAATTGCATGAGCCCACACGCTATAAAGTTTACCTATACCAAAAATAGAAACAACTTTATTTACTTGGGAATTTAAGTGGTTGAGGCATTTTTAAACTTACAAACACATGCCCTACTTACATTCCTTTGGTTGCTTAAAATTCAAAAATATTATAAACCTTTCTTTTTGCATTTTCAATGTTTTCAATTATGGTTTTTGATTTTTGCAGGACCAGCCTAGTAATCTATTTGCATCCCGTCATGTTTATAGCTAGCTTTCATTTGTCCCCTTCGCTAGCCTGAGATACATCTGCTCGGCATCTGCCTCTTACAGCATTTGCCCAGAAAGGGCATCTTTCTTCACGCAGCATTTGCCACATGTTTAGGGTTTAGGGTTTAGGGTTTAGCAATTCAGTAGCTTGATAAACATGCAAATACAGAACTTGATGCAAAATCCTTTGATATATCACAATGCCCCTAGGACCATAAACACATTTCAATAGAGAGGGTCCTTTCATTTCATAACTCCTTACGTAGATCTTGGTGAAACCAGAGTTAGTGAAGTTAGTTTCTTTTGATCCCGCATCTAATTGTGATGTCCCTTTGCAATGTCGATGGAAAGGTCAATGCACACCAAACTGTAGAATCTTGGAGCAAAATAACGGTCGGATCTATGGCAAATGCCCCTGAAACATTGTAAGGCTTGTGTGGTCTCATGTGGTGTCCGATCGAGATGCTTCTTTGCAGGGTCATCAAGAAGGACATTGTATACCATTCTTTATTTAGCTGAACATCTGGCATTTTTGGAAATACAAGATGCTTTGGAATATCCAATCATGCATGGTATAAATATAGCGAGGGTATTAAATGATATCCCAATCATGATCTTTCTTTTGGATTTCGCGTGCATGCAGTCCGAGGAATGATGACGTTGCGGATTTCTTTTGGATTTCACGTGCATGCATGCGCGTGGCGATCCAGAAATTAATGGTGGCGCCCAAGTCCGAGGAATGATGACGTTGCGGGATTACCAACCGTCGTGACATTTCGCGTGTGTGAAGTTAGGTTTTGCATCGTACTCGCGCTCGCACACTCGCGCTTGCATCGCGCTCCCACTTGCGATCATGCTCACATTCGCGCTCATCTACCTTCTCTACAGATTTCTCGTGTGCATCGGCGTCCACTCGCGCTTGCATCACACTCGCACTCGCATCGTGCTCGCATTGCGCTCATGTGCATCGGCGTCCACTTCAAGACACACCCAGTTTGTAACTTCGCCGCCAACTCCGCCGCCCACTCCGCCACCCACACGCAGCCCACTTGGCGTCCCGGGAGATTTCAGCGCCACTCTCCAACTGTAAGTGGCAGAGTAGCCTTGCTGCTACGATCCGCTGCACACACAGTGCATATTCGCCAGCGAGTCCGGCCTCGATTGTCACGCCTCCATTCGGCTTCAAATGGTAAGTCTTTTAGGCCAAGTAGAAAATGGCATGAGGCCACATGCCATTCAGTAGCAACATTGGCATGCACCGATTGGGCTCTCGAGTGCAGTCCGGTTACAGATGGCGTGTAGCCTCACGCCATCTTAGGATGCAGCCTCAAGACATCTGATGCAGTGGTGAATGGCGTGTGGCCTCACGTTATTTCCAGCTGCTAGCTTTTCATCTGTCAGCTCTAATTGTTGTGCATTTCTGAACAAGCGAGGAATTGCGTTCTTCTTCCAGCCACTGTCAATGTGGATGCAGAGAAGGGGAAGGAGCTCACCAGTTGGACTTTCGGGATGGAAGGCGAGGATCTGAGGCTATACAACACAGATGGTGGGAGAAAAGAATGCATGGGGATCCTCATCCAAGTGACAGACTCTCCATGCAGTTCCATGCAAGAATATGGACTGGCACTTGTGGTAGAGACAGTGTCCGCCTTCAAGATCCACCTTGCACATCCTAGCGGCTTCCCGGAGGGGGGCAGCGGCTATGAGGAATTCCTAGAGGGAGCTAGGGAGAGGTTGTCCAGGAGGCCCACAATTTCAAAGACGCTGCGGGTCTATGAAGATCACATGGAATCCACGGACCTCACTTACGGCAATGTTCAAAAACTATATTCCAACATTGAGCCGTTGAGAGTGCCTCCAGTTCGCGAAGCGAAGGGGAAGGGGGTCGATCTGGAAATTATCCCGAAGCAGAAAAGGGTGGTCAAGCTCAAGCCGACGTCCGACTCTCCTGCTCCAAAAAAGAAGCTACTTGGTGATGCCATTGCCTCGGGTTCGAACACTACACCCACCAAAAAGAAGAGCCGCAAAGAGCAGAAAGAGCAAGAAGAGGCAGTAAAAATCATCACAGATAATAGTACTTGTTACTATTCCAACAAAGTATATACAATCGACGTGAGCTGTATCGACATCCAAAGCAAATACAACCACAGGCTAGTATCTGATGAGTGGGTGGAGAAACTGAAGCAGAAGATGCTGGCAAGTCCAGTAACACCCGACATCATAGACGTGATCCCCTACTACCGAACAATGAAGGGCGAGACGAGGTTTCTAGACTTGATCAATAGGAAGGTGTTGGACGATCAGAACATCCGGTTCTATGCCGTCTCCGGGCAGCATTCTAGCTTGGCGATGCAAGAGATAGTTGTGGATATTATGGTGGGCGAGGAGGTGAAGAAAGTCTTCAAGACAAGAGTTGTCCGCCTGATAAAAGGCAACTCGCCCCTCCGATCTATCATATACATCTCCCACGCGCAGAATGTCAAGCAAGAAACGTACTACAAATCGGGTCTGCACGAGACATTGGCACAAACACGGAAGCTCTGGGTTCAACTGAAGAAGCCACAAAAACCAGGACAAGGATGTGCACTAGCAACTAGCGCCTGGCAGGTAAGCCTCGTTGCATGTGGCATAGCATGTGGCCTCACGCCATTTCCATTGCAGGAATTCTTGAGTCTTCTCTCGAAAACACTGGGGGTCAATGACACACTCAGCATCCATAACATTCTACTCGCGACAAAAGTTGTTTTTGACAAATGGGTAGATGTGCTGAGGAGGTACCATGACGGGGAGTTGCTAAACTCAATGGGTGTGGAGGACGGCCGAAAGCCCAATGATTTGAAGCTCAATGCCTTGCGTTTCTCGCGGTCTCTAGACGACAATGACCTTCTGACAGTGGCTAATGCTCTTCTACGTGGTGAGGTAGTCTTCAACAAGACCAAAATGACTCCCAGCCATATTGTGACATACGAGGACTTGTGCACGACTCTGAGAGCTCGTGCGCTATTGAAGGATTGGATCTTCGAGCAAGTGGCCGTGGAGAGGGTGAGCATCGACACCACGCAAGAGATGATGGAAGAGTTGGAGTTGTCAAATGAAGACATCGACGAGTACGTGAAGGGGGCCCCTAAGTTCATCGATCTGCTGCGGGATGCCACGAAAAGTAAAGCTGAGAAGTTGGATCAGTATCCAAATTTCATTAAGAGGGATGTTGACCGCCGGCTTCAAAAACAGCTCGACCCCGCAGCAGAGGCCTATCGAGAACCTTACCGGGTATACGTGAATTCGGATGAGGATCAAAGGTGGAGGAGCATCGTTTCCCGCGGAGATGAGCAGGTCAAGAACATCTTTTGTGTGATGGACTTCACAAACGAGGAGATCACTCATACAGACGAAGTCAGCTCCATCATTGACTTAATGGTGGGACTTGCGGAGGTGGAATCTTCAGTCCGCTATATGATCTACGACTCCGAATCCTATCACAAGTTCTGGAAGGCCTTGAACGAGGTGAAGGCTCGGTTGAAAGGCAAAGAGATGCGGGAGATCTATGGGATAATGGCTAAGAAGAAGATACCGACGAATGTCCGCATCTTCACACTCGCCCTTGTTATTGGTCCTGCAGCAGAGTGGGACTGGAGTGACTTCCCAGCTTCGTTCGACAAGGCCGATCAAATTGATCTGAGGGAGGTCAATTTACCCGTGCCTAAGGAACTGAAGATGGCTATGGAGCTTTCGAATCCAGAGAAAGCTCCAGGTGCAGCATGGGAAATGCTCAGCTGGGTCTTCAACGCAATAGCGGGTGGGTCACCTGCTTCCGACTCCAAAGGCAAATGCGTTGTCGAGTACAACTGCGGCGGACTATTCTTTCGAGCCGCACTACTCAAGGGTGTCCTGTGTGTTGCGGTGACAAACTCCATTGAAGAGGTGACTTCAATGGAGCATATAATTACAGTTGCCAAAGAAAAACAGTATCTTCTCTGCGAACCTAGTGAGTACGCACTTTAAGTTTAAATGTTATCTCACAAGCTCTGTATGCAAGAGCGTGGCCACCCCCAGATGCTGAAACGGCGTTAACAGCTACTGTTGAAGATACCCATGTTGGGCCGAGCTCACAACCTGCACAAGGTAAAGTCACGTGAGGCCTCACGCCATTTTGATTATAGATCGTTGTGAATATTCAGACACGAGGACTGAAAAGTGCACTGGTGGCGCGTCGAAGAAGGACAAATAGACAAGCAATAGGAAAAAAAGAGGTACAAATTATATTTGCAATGGTGTGTGGTCTCATGCCATTCCTTGCAGGAGACACTTCTTCAAATGCAAAACAGGCAAGCACCAGCCAAGCTCAAACTGACAGTGGTCATAAAAAGTGAAAGCACGTTGGACAGTCGTCGGGATCAGAGGCGTTTGATTTGAAAATGAAGAAGGGCAACGAAAAGATGATAGGTAATGCCTCGTGGTTATGGCGTGTGTGCTCATGCCATTCATTGCAGATCAAGGGCTGAGTGAAAGCAGCCAGTCACCACTTCCTGACTCAGATTCCTATGGCGGACTCCCCTTCCCCAATCTCAATGGAGAGGTACAATGGATGAGAGATGCTTTTCAAGTCAGGGCCACGTTTTTCTCATCTCGTCGTCTTCGAAGGGTGCAAGAACGTGCAGAAACCATGTTAAGACAGTCGGGTGAGGATACGGTCCTAGGTCACGCATTAAAACAAGCTATGGATGTCTTGTATTTTGAGATGGAGACTCGGCCAGATGATTTTCCCAAGATGGTCCTGGAAGAACAAGCCATCCAGCCTGAGCAGCCTATGGAAGAAATGCAGAAGGGGGATGAGGAGCCAGAGAAAGATAATGAGCAAGAAGAGCAGAAGGACGAAGAGGAGGACAAAGAAGAGGAGGACGAAGAGGACTTGGATGGTCCTCACAATGGTGACGATCACAATAACGACGACGACGATGATGACGACGATGGCCAGCCTGAGGTGGCCAAAGAGCAGCGGAGGAAGGTCATACAAGACAAACCATCAGGTAAATAATAGTACATCCATTCCTAACCTTTTACCATTTCTAACATTGTCCATGTAGGTCGCAGAGCAAATGGTAAGTAGAGATTATTTAGTTGAATTAAGATATAAACTCTAGCCTTTAGTGTCGAGGAAGGATAGTGCCAAGCAAGGGTCGAAACGTATGTCCAATCCTTCAGAATCAGCAGTGCGCCCAAGTGATATCGGTCCTAGTTCCTCAATAGCAGTTGATGGTAAATACAGTATAGTCGATTCAATGTGCTAATGAGTTTGTTTTTAGTAGCCAGTAGGGAGGATACCATCTCAATCGAAGGGAGATATTTGGACATGCATATGGATCCGCCAGTGGACTCTACTTGCCTGCAAGAGTCATCAGAGCTGGTGGAGGCTACTATCCATATCAACGCCAAGCAAGCTGACCACGCTCCACTTGATGCTACCCATACCACTGAGTCAATCTTGTCCACGTATCCAACTGACGATGACCAGGCGCCACTGGACCCGCATGAGGCCGCCCCAGCCGCCGAGCCGGTCGTATCCTCATTTCCAACGGACTCAACGTGTGCCCAATCGTCTGACTACGCGCCGTTGGAACCTCCCTACACCGCCCCTGCTGCCTGTTCGGTCATGTCCACTTTGCCAACGGAGGCACCAGCTGAAATGGCGTGTGATCACACGCCATCGGAACCACCCCATGCCACTGTTGAGCCAATTGTACTAGAGTCTACAGTTGAAATGGCATGTGCCCACACACCATCGGATGCGATTGACCCCACATTGCAGAGGAGAGTATTTCCGCCCTTCACGTTTCCTCGACCAAAACCCTCTCAACGACCATCAGGAGCACCATTCGCTAATATTGTAGATGGTAAAATTGACTTGTACCATTTTTTATGCTGACGCATTTCATTTCAAAGTCACGGCGAAGGTACTGTATCGTTTTTGATCTGAACGGTGTCCTTTTCTCCCATGAGCATGGCTCGTCCTCGAATGTCACTGCACCCTCCAAAGCCTGCGGTCGCAAGTTGGTCAAAAGAGAGATTCACATTAATCACACGGGAGAAACTGCGGGATCTAATAATGACCATGCGACACTTAAAACAGAGGGCCGGGTTCAATTTGCAATTGGGAGTTTGGACATCCATGATGCGCCACAATGCATTAACGTTGCTACAGATGATGCACGATCAGACACGAGTAATATTACCATTTGACTTTCTCCTAACGCAGGAGGATTGCTTGACTATAGTCTATGTGAGGGGTAGCAAGCCCATCTTCGTCAAGCCAGAGGCTGTAGTGATGAACCGGACTGCTAGGTCAAGTGAAATCCTCATCATCGATGACTCGCCGATTAAAACTGTAGCGAACACGCACACATATGCAGTGCACCCCATCTCTTGCAGTATGGAAACTAGGGAGAAGAAACCGTATGTTCTGGGGGACCTTGCAAAACGGCTTGGAGTGATGGTGATAGAGAACTGGCCAGTCCAAGAGGTGGCTGCAGAAATCAACCAAATGGCAGATGGAACGGTATATCAGAAGCCATTTGATCGGACAAACACCAGTCATCATTTATGGCATGTATATTGTCTAGCCAAGCACTATCCGCATCTCCATAATCTGCTCAACCGGATGGGTTCTTCGACCACTGAACATGAGCGTGGACGTATTAGAGAAGAGATGGCATTACTATTGGGTTTAAATCCTGATAGTGTGGAGAGTGATGAAATTCCAAGATTATTGTATAGGCGTTGGAGGCAAAAAATAACAGTCTGAGATGACATGTATTTATTTAAAAATGTAACTTATTATGGCATGGGGTTCCATGCCATTGTATTAATATTAAAAGACAATTCTTTGAGAGGATTTGCATTATACTAGAAGTGTTACAGCATGTTATTGGAAGTCTATGAAGTTGTTTTATTAATAAGGGGAAAGATTGAATGGGGACTTGGGATCCACCTAGACTCGGAGCAACTGAGCCAATATTAAAAAGATGGAAAGAAATTGGACGACGATGACAAGGAGAAGAGAGAGGTGAAGCAGTGGCAGGGGGAGGAAAAGTGATTGAGTAGACATTTCCTTGTTTAAAATAAAATGGCATGTGCCTCAATGCAGTTGAATTTTGTTATATTTATATACTATATAAAGGTTTGGAAACCTTATTTTACAAGTGGGATAATGACAATTCCCACTTTAACGAAATAGAGCTTTTTTGCTTTTGTTTTTCCTGGAACTGACTTGAAACATAATTACAAATAGTCTGCAGGACAACAAAAACCATCAGCCAAGGAGCAACCAGAAAAACCGAGTGTGAAGAATGAAGGTTCGTCTTGTACTCTAATTTTTGTCCATGAATTTGCAAGCTTTACAGACGCAGCAAAGAAACCCGTGATTTGCTACAACTGCAAGAAAAGTGGACATGTTGCATCCGAGTGCCCGGACTCGAAGCAAACTGAAAGCAAAATTGCGGCGATCAATGCCAAGGAGAACATTGTGGATCTGGACGAGGAAGAAAGGGAGAAGCTAACGGAGCTGGACGCTCTGACTGGAAGGCCCCTCCCGAACGACATCCTGCTCTACGCGGTACTGGTGTGCAGGCCTTACAGTGCTCTCCAGAGCTACAAGTACCACGTAAAGATCACACCAGGGCCTTTGAAAAAAGGCAAAGGTAAATAGTTACGTGGTTTTCTTTCGCTTGGTTTCATTCGGTTGCTGCTTCCAGGAGTGAAAATGGCTATGGACGCTTTCATTCACTTGTCGGACGTGCTTCCGAGAGAGAAGGAATTGATGAAAGCGGTGGCAGAGTCAGATATGGTAGCGTGCATGTGGAAATGTGAAGGTGAGCACTCCGGGACTGGCGAAGCTAAAGCAGAGCCAGAAGAGCAGCAGGAAGAAAGCCGCAGTGAAGAAAGATAAAGCTTGAAGACAATTGTAATCGTTGTTTTTCCCCATGCGTGATAGTTCTAGCTAACATGATCTTTGCAATGTTAATATGTGCCTAGAAGGTATTTGAGGGTAGAAATAACCGAGGAACGCAAATACTAAAAGGTGGCAAAGAGGTTTGAGAAAATGATGAGGCTCCTGGCAGTGTGCATTCTAGCTGCTCTGTATCCCACATCCCAGCCTGGTTGCAAAGCCTGCGAACGACAGTGAGAGAGATAGCTACCACCCTCTGAGCTGAAAGCCTTCTCACAGACTTGACGAGCCCGGGCGGTTGCAGCATGAGCTGCTGGTGTATGTGAGGAGCAGCTACAGCAAAATCCTTGACTTAATCTGTGCGCACAGTGAGACGTCAGAGGTAGCTTCTGTGGCTGCGCTGGGCGCTTGGTATCAGTGTTGACATGGTTCATATCATCAGCTCATGATAATATTAATTACATTGTCCTCACTATAATTGGTTATGAGTTTTGATAACCTCTAATAAAGCTGTATTGGAGCTCCAAGGAGGTTGATTTTATGATCGAGAGAATTGCCCAGGTCTCTACTCATTCTGTCTCCATCCTCAATCCATTTATATCTGTTAATACAATTGATTTGGTTATGACACAAGTTTTTTGGTGTGGAAAGTAGGGTAAATTCCCTTAATTTGTTTTTTCATTATGGCAACAGGTTTGGTGGAGAGTGGACCACTCTTGAGTTTAATACAAATATTATAAATTTTAATAAATTGCTGCGCGTTGCATTGCAGCAATGCTTGGTTTGCTTTTGTTTTTAAATATTTTTTATTATGATATATAATTTGTTATGATCTGTCCAATATGCAGGTGCTATTCCTGCTTTTGTATATATTATATCTTTTATCCATATATGATCTATTAATTTATTATTACGTGTATTGTGTTTTATTATTTGTATTGGTTTTACTTCTTCTATTTGGTAGTCAATATTAAAATCTCCTGTAATTATTACTGTTTTTTTATTATCTATTTTCTGTATATATTTTTGTAGTTGTTTTATGAATATATGTATATTTGTTCCAGGTTTTCTATGTAAATTTATTATCTGTAATTGCTTTTTATTTTTTTCTAGTGATACATATGACATTGTTTCTGTTTTTAAATGTTCTACTATTTCTGATTTGTAGTCATTTGTATGCAATATTGCTATATGTGGCGGTTGTTCATGTATATATGATTTATATTTATTAAAATATAAATCCTCATGTTTTTGTGTTCTTACTTCTTGCATACATATTATATCTGATGTTAATAATTGTGAATCACTCTTTATATCTTCTTGATGTGCAGTAATAGATCTTGTATTTAGAACTTGTATAATTGTTTGGTTAGCTTTTTCTTCTTCTTGTAAATCTATTAAATCAATTTGCCATGGTGCTTCTGTTGTCATTCTTATTATTTCTTTAGTTGCATCTTTATTGATTTTAATATGTTTATGTTCAATTGGTCTATATAAATGTATCCCTTTTAGTGTTTGTGCTCTTGATAATGTGGTATATGCTTGTCCTGGATATTTTGTTTTATATGGGTTATATCCTAATTGCATAACTGTTGATCCTTGTGCTTTATGTATTGTTCTTCTTGCATATGGTTGTACTGGAAATTGGGTTCTACTTATAACATAGTTTTTATTTTTAGTAATATTTATTGTTCTTGTTTTTTTTTTTATTGGTGTCCAGTTTTTTTCATTAATTTGCTTTATTGTTATGTTTTCTTTAGCTCTTGTTTTTTCACCTGTTTTTATATTTGGGAATTCTATCCACATTATTTGTTCTTCTTCAATTTGGGTTACATCTTATAATACTCCATCTACTCCATTTACTAATCCATCTTCTGTTGCTATATTTTGTGTTATTTCAATTGCCATTTTCTTTTTCAAATGTAATATTTTATGTAGTCCTTGTGTTTTTCTTGTGTCATCTGGCAGCGTGAAATGTGTAGGACAGGAATTTCCATGTTTGTCTTGTGCTTCTATAATTATATCTTTACCTTGTATGAGTTGTATTATTTTTTCAATATGTTCTCTTACTTGTTCATTAGTTGCAAATATAGAATAGTATTCTGTGTTATATGTATCTGTGGTGACTTGTTTATTTATATATTCTAGCTCTTTATCTGTTTTTTCTCCTATTTTTATTTTATTTAAAGCTTTAATAAAGATTATATCATCTTTTCGCCTCATTATTTCAGTAAGTTCATAGATTTTAAAATTATTTTTCCATGGGTGGTGTATGGAGACATCATTTTCAGGTCTATATGTTCTTGTTGAATAAATTGGTGCTTCAAATGTAGGATTTAATTGATAGAAATCACCTGTAAATATACAATCCATCCCACCAAAGTGTATTCCATATGTTGTTTTGAAGCTTTCACATCTTCTATTTATATCTTGTAGCATTTCTATACTTACTATTGATATTTCATCTATTATTAAACTTTTTTTTGTTGAAAACTTTCTTTCATGTTTATCTAATGTGTCATTTGTTAATATTATTTGTCGTTGTTTTGATGCTTCTGGTCGAAATGCAAAAGCTAAATGTATTGTTGAACCATTTATATTACAAGCTGCTTTTCTTGTAGGTGCTGTTATTAATATTGTTTGTCCTAGTTCATTATTTATATCTTGGTTTGTTTATAATATCATTTGAGTGTTTTTATAAGTGTATTTAAAAGCATTGATTTTCCAGTATCTGCTCCTCCTGTTAAAAATAAGCACAATTGTTTGTTAGGTTGTTTTATTTTTTTCAATATGAAGTCATCATGTATTATTTTTTGCTTTTTATTAAGAGTTCTTAATAATTGGTGATATTTACTAGTTTCCATAAGGTATTCATCTTGTATTATAATTGTTGTATTTGTTAATATTTTATCTTTTATATTTAAAATTAAGTTTTTGTTATTTTTTATTTTGAATAAATTTTTCCCTATATCAAATTCATCTGTTTGGTTTATGTTTATTTCTTGTATATACTGTGCTTGTTCTTTTAATATTTTATTTGCTTCTTGTTCTGGATTCTCCCAATCAAATTCAGTCTCATTTGTTACTTTTTTATATATGTATTGGTGTTGTTTTTCATTTATTTGTTCCATATTTGCTTTATATACATTCATATATGTTGTGTACATTTCTTTAAGATCTTCTTCTTTTCTAAATTTTTTATGTGAGATTAATCTTTCAAAAGCCCACTTTTCTGGATCTTTTTCTTTACTAAAGTTTATATATCTAATTATATATATATATTTATGTTTTCGTGTTGTTACTTCTTTTTCAATTATATATTCAGTTGTTATCTCTGCTAATGTTAAATCTTCTAATTCTTCTGGTTTTTGCATGTATTTTTCAATTAGTCCAAGTACTGCTATATTTGTTTCATCTTCTTGCATTTTTGCAAGGTCTTGTTTCATTTTTAAACGTTTTGTTCATTGTTCTTGTGGTTTAATATCAATAAACTTTACAAAAAAAATGCTTCTTGAATTGCCATTTCCCTACCACGTATGAAGCTATTTCCTAATAACTGAACTCTTCTGTTCCTTCTTCTTGGCTTTTTTTAAATACAGTTTATAATGTCTTTGTTATTTCTGTTTCAATACATGCAATGTATGATAAACAATATGATGCTCCTGCATATGGATCAAGAATAATTTTTATATCTACATTTGATTGCCACAAATTTGATAATTTGTTATTAAAAGTATTTATATTTATGTCTTTTGGTTTTCGTTTATAAATTTTTTTTGTATTTGTTATTGTCAATCTTATTGTAGCTTTATATTGCTCATATGTTATTCCTATTATTTTTAAATATTTATTAAACTCTATTTTTTTTAGATCTATAGTTTTATCTTCTAGTATTGTTTTTATTTTTTTGTAAATTATTGTATTTGAATCCTTTTCATGTTTTGTAATGTCTTTTATAGGCTCTAAGATTTCTGTTTGTGGCATTGGAGGAATTGGGTAATTGAATCTACAATTTGTGTTTATATATTTCTTACATGTTTTTCTATGTTTATGAGTTTGAACATCTTTTATATTATCTGGTAGTTTCTCTGAATCAGTACATATATTGTTATTAGCATATTCTTTTATTTGTTCTAATGTTTATGGTGGATTTTCTAACCATATTAGTGCATGTTCATGTTGTGTACCACATTATTGAAATTGTGTTACAAATACATAGTCTTTTACTTTCCTTCCAAATATGTGATAATTGGACATTAATAATTTTCTAAATGCTGATGTTTTATGTGCATAATATCGTATTGTGGTGATTGGATCAGCTCTTAGTATTTTATATATTTCTCTTTTTCATTTAAATTTTTTATCTCTTCTTTTTGTAATATATCTGTATTTAAATGTTTTAAAGCATTTATTAATGGTTCCCAATGTCTTTCTGAACAACTAAGAGTTAAAAATAGTGTTGGTGGTCCTAATTGTCTTATCATGGCAAATGCATTTTTTTTTAGTGCTTTTAAATTATCTGGTGATGTTCTTAGATTTTTTAATCTCTAAAACCTATGTTTGACTTTAATATTTTATCCATATTTCCATTTACAAGCACATCTTTTGATGTGATTTTTCTTCCTTCATAAGTAAATTTTCTTAATCTAAAACCTTCATTTTGATTGATAAATTTGATTTCAGTTTTTACTGCTGCTGTAAATATATGTTCAATATGTCGTACAAATTTTCTTTCCTCATTCCTTAATTCCCATTGGATTATTTCTTGATATGTAAATTTACTTTTTATGTCTTAGGGTCTTGGTTTTCCACCAAATAGTTTTGGATATGCCATTTCTTCAGCATTTTCATCTACAAATAATCCTAATGGGTGTTGTCCTTGACTAGATGCTATAACTAAAACTTTATTTGTAAAATTATCTATTTGATTTGCATCTAAGAAGCTAATTACCATAGTATCTGTTGGTAATATTTCATTATTAGAGTTGTCTATAAAATTTACACTTTCATCATCTTCATTTAATTCTTGTTGTAATTCGTTTTCTAATATTATTTGTGTGTTATTATCTATATTGTCTAAATTTTGTGCTTGTTGAAACCAGTTTTCATCTATATTAATTTTATTTTCGTTATTTAAATTGGTTTCTTGTAATTTTTTTATACTATTATAAATAGAATGTGGTTTGGCTATTCCATATTTATAGTAATATTTATCAGTTAATCTTCATTTTAGCTGAATTGTTATTGTTTGTGTTTCTTCAAATGTTCTTGGTAGTTTATTAATTATTGGTTTAATATTAGTTGGGACATTTATTATTCCTCCTTTTATGAGCTACTGATATTGAGGTTGATTTGGCATTGTTATATTTGCAAATAAAATACGTAGAGCTATCATTTTCTCTTCAATATCATTTAGTTGTTTTGTATATTGATCAATTTGATTCATTCTAATTGTTTCTGGACTTTTATATATTTCATTATTTGTCATGCATTGATTGCATGCATATTCTTGTTTTTTATTATATTTAAACCAAAGTATTTTACATATTTTATATGGATGTATCGGTATATCCTGTATAGCTTCATTATACATTTGTAGTGCTTTCATACTTTTTGGATTGTTCATGTCATATTCTTTTTTTTGTTATTCTTTCTCTTTTATTGTTTTTTTTTCTTTGCTTCTAATATAATATACTCTTCTTTTAAGTTTTTCAGCTGATATAGTACTCTCTGTTCTTTGTCGAAAAATATTTATTTTTTCATTTGTTTATTTTTGTGAGTTCCAAGTTTCCATAAGTATTTGTCTTCTTCTGTTGTATATATATTTTTTGGATTTTGTAAAGTACGTTCTTCATGTTTTTCTTTGGATATATTAATAGTTTTTATTTGCTCATTTTTATTCTTTCTTGATAAATAATAGTATCTGGAAACAATTTGTTGCTCAGTTAAATCAATATTATGGTTGAATTTTAGTTCTTTTGCTTTTTTATTTGCAGATCCTTGAATTGATAACAATTTTGCATCTAGAAGTTCTGTCCATTCAAATTTCCTCTTTGTCATAATTTTGCCCTTTATACTTAAATGGCCTTATTGCCCTTAATGTCCTTACACCCACTAGATAGGTGGGTGCATCCAGATTAGTTTTTTCTATGATTGTTTAGTTGATCAAGATTGTTTAAAGAGATTCAACAATCGAACCGAATGGACTATTTTTAGCCTACTTTCAGCAAGTATTAATTCTCTATCTTTCAATCAACAGCTTTGTGAAGGCTATTAATTGATAATCTAGACTAGTAGAAACAATCAAAGACCTTTTACTTACTTCTCAATGTTATTCCATTGAAAGCCATTTATGCCCTAAAGCTATATTAAGTCTTTATTTAAATGAGCCTAAAATGGGCTTATGAGAGAAACGTGAGCACAAGTACTAGACTTGCGCATTCTTAGGTAATTGACTGCCTGCTCAATTGTATTCTTTCTAGATCTCTTTCTTTTGGGTTTAATGCCACTACCTCGCATGGATTTTTGGGTCTTGCCACTTGAGCAGCTGAATGGATCATGCAATAGGAGATTTCTGAGGGATACAAGGGCCAATGCTTAACCCTAAACTTCATCAAAACAAGGTGACATTTTGTTTTTGTAAGTCTTTCAAGAATGGTCTTCATCTTCTTTATATTACACAAGATTGAAGGATTGGACAGGGCACTGGACGTGGTTAGAAGATTGAAGAGAGATCCAGCACAAGGTGTGTGATCATTCCTCCTTTTTTTTTTCTTTCTTCCTTTTGTTTTTCCTTTTCATTCACATAAGCTCTCATAGGATAAGAAGCTCTAGAGTAACATCGTGGCTTTGTTAGTTTGTGGAGCTGGTTTCTCAAGTTTGGATTTAGTACTTTGCTATTGGAAACGTAGGGTCTTTGCAGGTTCAAAAATTAAACTAGAGGATACAAATGTAGGGACAGTGTCGTCCCGAATCCTGTGAGACAGCAACTCTTCCAGCACCTTAAACTTCTACTTCTACCCAAAGAGAAGATTTTCATTATTACAAATCCGTAGTGAGAGCATCTTCAGGCTCTACTGACAGTGGCAGCCCTGGACGAGGTAGCCAAGTCTAAAGAAAGTTGTTCAAAATGTCAAGCGAGATATCTTTAACCAGGCAGGATGATTCCACAAACAAGTAACATTGTTCTCACTATGGAGACTGGTATCTAGTTTACAGGGTTGGCTGTGGAAAACCCTTGCACGTCCAATGACAAGTCCCTGAAAAGTCGATGGACTCAAAGATGGTTTGAAGTAGTTTGTAACTTTCTTTCTCATTAGGACTTTTTTTTTATATACCTTGATGCAGATTCTACTTGAAGTGATTTCTTTTGAGCTACTACAGGGTGAAGGAGAGCTCAACATTGCCAGAGATGGATATCCAGGGCCAAGAACCAAAGCAAACTTTTGATGTATGTGTGCCTTCTCATTTAACTTTCTTCTAAGCTATTTTGTTTTTCTTTTGTAAGTTATCCAGTAGGATCTAGTAAGAGCACAGTCATTCAGAAGCAAGAGCCTTAGTTTAGTGATCTGCAAGCTCTATGACAAAGAGATGTCAAAGATACAAGGACTTTTAGTAACCATGTCAATGTCTCTAAAGGTCACCTTTTAAAGATTTGACTTTAGCATAAGTATAAAGTACTTGTAATGTGAAGTGCCATTGCTATTAGCATTTTGTTGATGCTACAGGATAATATGATTTGAGTGAAAAGGTGCATACAATGAAGTTCTGCTGCTAATGGTAGGCTTTCTAGATCTTGTCTGCTAGACAGCTTCTTCACACTTTCAAATTCGAGTCCTGGCTCAAATTTTTGATTGCCATAGTGATTTTGACCGTGGCTTTTCCAACCCTTTTGTCAAGAGCATTACAAGAGCGTACACGGCTTCAAGCATCTAGGTCAAACAAATCAACAACAAAGCTGAAATTTGGAATTGCTTGTGGCTCAAGCTCTTTCACGTTCATTTTCTTGCACATTTACTGCAAGATGGGGTTTACATCTAGTATAGAAAGCAATACACCACATTCTTCACCCAGCTTCTCTGAAGCCCTTAAGGAACTCCCTAGCCGGATGCACAATGATCATTTTCCTAGATTCCAGTGTTAGGCGTACAATGTTAACGTGGTAGATTACCTGAGAGGGGCTTTCAGAGGCAACTTGTGTTTCTTGCATATTAGTTCTCTAATTGATTGTGCAATGCAATCAACTGCAATCTTGTGAGTCGTTGCCACGTGTAAAGACCCCAAACAAGATCAAGACTGGAAAATGCAAAAGATAAAGAGAAAAGCTAGTGGAAACGAAGAAAAAGCCTTAGACTGGCGTTGATTCAGATTGTGGAGAAATGGAACAAGGCTAACCTATATATACTATAAGTTGATGAAGCTCCACCACTCTTGGATCGAGGACGGCCTAAATATAACTAAGGTTGAGGAGGTGTCACGTCATCATCAGGAATATGGCTCAAGACTTAAGAATCGTATGGGAAATAAGAGAGTCAGGAATAGGTAAGTGTCTCGAGAGTCAAGAATAGGGAAGTGTCTCGAGAATCAGGAATGTGTTTTGTAGGTCAGGAATCCAACGAGATTCAGGAATGTGGCAAGAATTGGAGGATTCCTGACAGCACCCCTTCCTCAAGAATGAGTGGAATGAGGACGTGAATGAGAACGAAGAGGAGGATGAGATGGGGGGCGAGGGACGGGAGATGGAGAAAAAGAATAAGGACTAGGATGAGAAGGATAGCGGCGGTGGAAGTCTTGAACAAGGTCAGGAGAATGAATCAGGTTGTCCATAGGTTCCCAAGTGCGTTCCTCAGGTCCGTAACCCTTTCAGTCTACCAGATAGTAGAGTTTAGACCGTGAGATCTTGGAATCAAGGATGTCCTGAACCTCGTACTCAGACCCATCCTCGAGCTGCACTGGTGGAGGCGGAGGAATGACCCGATTTAGAATAGGATTGGGAATATAAGGCTCAAGGAGAGGAGTGAAAAATGGGGTGAATGTGAGATGAGGAGGGAAGTGCAAGGCGATAAGTGACAGGATTAATGATGGTAGTGATAGGGAAAGGACTGAGGCATTTGAAATTGAGTTTGGGACATGGCCTAGTGGTGGAGATATTTTGCCTGAGGAGCTAGACTTTAGCCCCGATATTGTAAGGAGGACAATCCTGACGATGGACATTGGCAAATGTTTTATGAGATTCTTGAGCACGATGGAGGTGGAAGGAGATGGAGTTGTGGATTTCTTGGAGGTTGGAGACAAATGCCTCAGAGCGGGGATTTGAATGAGAGGATTTGGATGGAGAAGGAAGTGAGAGATTGAATTGGGGATTTTGGCTAGAGTTCGCAAAAAAGGGGGAAACTCGAAGGGAGGAGTGAACAGAATTGTTGTAGGAGAACTTAGCAAGGGGAAAGATATTGAACCAATCATCCTAATGATAGTTGATGAAGCACCTCAGGAATTGTTCCAATGTCTGAATCATTCACTCGGACTGTCCATCAGTTTGAGGATGATACGCCAAAGAGAGGTTGGCCTTCACTCCAAGCAGCTGCAAGAACCGTTGCCAGAAATGAGAGATGAACTGAGGTCCTCGATCCAAAACCACATATGCAGGAATCCTATGAAGTTGGAAAATTTCCCTGAATACCAGTTTTGCCATGTCTTTGCCCGAAAACTCCTTGGTATACGGCAGGAAGTGCGCCATCTTTGTGAAGTAATCTACCACGACTAAAATGCTATTGAAGCCTCTAGAACTCAGAAGATCACTCAAGAAATCCATGGAGATGGATTCCCAAGGACTTGAAGGGACCAGGAGGGAACGAAGCAAACCTGAAGGAAGGTGGTGAAATACCTTATTCTGGGTGCAAGTGTCATAGGAGGTAACAAAAGCTTTGATGTAGTCGTCCATGTGCGGCCACCAAAAGTCCTGTGCAACCAGCTCATAGGTTTTCGCAATGCCGAAGTGACCAATAGTCGGGCTATCATGGCACGCCATCAGGACCAACCTTCGAGCATCACCTTCAGGAACATAAAGCTGCTCCCCACAGTACAACAAGCCATTTAAGAACTTGAAGTCATCAAATCGCCAGCAGTCGGGAGTCACTGGGTGTCCAGCCTGAAGATGGGGAAAAATGTCACTGGCGAGGTCATTGGATTGAAGATTGTTTCTGATCGCATCCATCAAGGACGAATCCTGAGGGGCCAAGGAAATTGCCATAACTTGAAGCCGATCAGGACCGAGGATAACCTGATCCTGTTGATAGAAGGCAGGATTACCAAGCCTGAGATTGAGATAGGAGTGCCTTGAAAGAGCATCAGGAAGGCCTTGAAGCTTTTCAGGTCTGTACTTGATAACAAAGTCAAACCGACTTAGGAATTGTGCCCACCTTGCCTAACAACGGCTCAAAACTCGGGAAGTGGCAAAGTACTTGAGATTTTTGTGGTCCGTCCAAACCGATTTTTGATGGCTCACCCCCTCCAAGAAACAATGCCACTCTCCAAAGGAATCCATGATGGCAAGGAGCTCCTTGTTGTGGATTTCGTAATTGATCTCTACAGGCTGGAATTTCTGAGAATGGAAAGCGTCGGATGAAATTCTTGATCTGCTCCGAGTTGAGACAACACAACACTGATGGTAAAGTCAAAGGCATCAGCCTCAATGAAGAAAGGTTGTGAAAGATCAATGTGGATCAAGACGGAAGTAGAACTGAAGGCTACCTTGAGTGTATTGAAGGCCTGCTGAGCAGCAACAGACCAAGAGAAGGGAACATCCTTGCAAGTGAGATCTGTGAGAGGAAAGACAATGTTAGAGTAGTGATCAATGAATTTGCGGTAGAAATTGGTGAAGCCAAGGAAAACTTGAACGTCCGACATTGATTATGGAGGCTCCCATTGGAGAATTGTCTTGACTTTGGCAGGATCCATCGTGATACCCTCAGGAGTGACAATGTACCCAAGGAACTCCACAGACTCCTAATCAAAGGAACATTTCTCTAGCTTCGCATATATGCCGTGTTCCTGCATCTTCGCCAGTACCTTGCGCACATGCTCATCGTGCTCCTCATGAGTTTTTGAGTAGATGAGGATATCGTCGAGGTAGACGATCACTATCTGATCAAGAAACTCCCAAAAGACGTTGTTTGCCATGTGTTGGAAAACTGCTAGAGCATTTGTCAAGCCAAATGGCATGACAGTGTACTCGAAGTGGCCATAGCGGGTTCGGAATGTAGTCTTCTATTCATCGCCAGGCCGGATCCGGATCAGGTTGTATGCTCTACGGAGGTCGATCTTGGTGAAGAAGCGGGCACCACCGAGGCATTCCAATAGGTTTGAGAGCAGGGACAATGGATAACGGTTCCGAATAGTCACCTTGTTCAAACCTCGGTAGTCGATGACTAGCCGCAAACTCCCATCCTTCTTCTTGACAAAGAAGACAGGCGCTCCAGTTTCTGAGGCTAGTGTAGTTGGAACCAAGGAAGGCCGAGCACACAGAGGAGGACTTACTGTTGATGATGTTGAAGGTGATATCGGTGACAATGGATCCAATGTGTACTCGAACGGGCAACGTTTCCCTAAGTCCAAAAGATGGAGACACAAAATGGCTGCCGATACCTTCAACCCTCAGATCCCGTATGGTAGGAGAAAGAGGAACGTGATGTCGGGCAGCAAAGTCCGTGTCCATGAAGCAGGAAGTTGCACTCAAGTCCAGTAGCACCAGAGCCTTGAGTCTTGATTGTCCAGTGAAAGAAAGGAGACATGCGATGTAGAAGTTGTGGGAATTGGTGGTGGCTTTAATGAAAGGTGGTGAGGAGCTTGATAAAGAAGAAAAGTGATTTTTATTTAGGGAGTCCAAATAGGCAGCTCCTACTCTGTTTAGACAAGGTCGTTTCCTGACTGCAATAGAGGTGGACCTTCAGGCAGAGTGAACTCGAGCAATCGGGGAGGCTTCTTGGGACACACAGTTGCTTTATGATTAGGATCAGCATAGTAGAGGCAAAGATTATGAGATATTCCCCTCTGATGAGTCGGGGAGTACCAAAAATATCCATCGGGACCAGAGTAGTAGGTTCAAGAGTATGCCCCAAAGACTCAAGTTGGGATTCCTGAGTTTGGGATGAGAAAACGGCGGCGCGCCGAGGGACGGGAGATGGAGAAAAAAAATGAGGACTGTGACGAGAAGGATAGCAGCAATGGAAGTCTTGAACAAGGTCAGGAGAATGAATCAGGTTGTCCATAGGTTCCCAAGTGTGTTCCTCAAGTCTGTAACCCTTCCAGTCTACCAGATAGTAGAGTTTAGATCGTGAGATCTTGGAATCAAGGATGTCTTGAACCTTGTACTCAGACCCATCCTTGAGCTGCACGAGTGGAGGTGGAGGAATGACCCGATTTGGAATAGGACTGGGAATATAAGGCTCAAGGAGAGAGGAGTGAAAAACGGGGTGAATGTGAGATGAGGAGGGAAGTGCTGTTAGGGCGTGGCCACCGAGAGAGTGAGAGAGAAAGAGGGAATATTCTGGTCCTCAAAATATTCCCCATCTTCCTTGTATAAAACCCTTGCCCCACAAGGGCAAGGGGGGCATTTTGCAAAGAGCAGTGAAGCATTTCTCGTGTTTGAGCGAGCATTGGGGGAAGTGCCTTTACTTCCCTTAACAAATGGTGAACCTGGCGTGATGCGTAGGACTTTCTAAAGCATCATTTCTCTCTTTTCTTTTGGCTGCAGACTTTGGGAAGGAATTCCTTGTTCATCTTGCGGTGGTTTTCTTTGATCTTGGGCATGTTGGATAGGTTTGGAGCTCCTCTTTCCAGCCAGGTAGTGCATTTAGGCTTGTAGATCTGGCCTAGATCTACAAGTAGTGGTGATTCTTGGCACTAGATTTAGGTGAATTGATAGCATGCAAAAGGATTTTCTTCTCTGGCTAGATTGGGTCATCTTTGGAGCATGAATTCGTGCTCCTCTGGGCTCTGTTTTGGATGCCGTTTATTTTGAGAGGTGCTCCTAGTCCTAAGCTTTCTAGAAATACCAACGGCACCTCAATATCAATCTACATCACGGACATGCACATGTTTTTCCACAATGTTGGCGTTCTGGGCTACCTCTTTGTGGATTTCAGGGAATATTGAGGCGGTTTCTTCCCAAATTCCTACGATAGAGGGTAGACGAGGCTGATCTCTTTCCAACGAGCCCACCAACAGTCAAAATGGAAAAGGATTGAGACCAGAGGACTCATTTTTCTCTTTTAGGATAAACTTTGTTGGAAGTTCCTTGGGCACGAAGCAATCTTCAAGGAACTGGTAGCCGTAGGAATAGGAACAGGAGGAGCAGGAACAAGAGTTAGCGTAGAAACAGGGACGGTAGGAACAAGCACAGGGATAGGAGTTGGTGTTGGAATAGGTGTAGGGGTAGGAGCGAGAGCAGGGGTTACTAGTTACAGGTTACAGGTCCCCGGTTACTGGTTATGGGTTACCGGTTACCGGCCACTCCAGCAGCTACTCCAGCAGCTACTCTAGTGGCTGCTCTAGCGGCTGCTCCAACGGCTACTCCAGTGGCTGCTCCAGCGGCTACTCTGGCAGTTACCCTATGGGTCAATGGTTACGCGTGTTTGAGGCCTACATCTACTTCCCTTTCGGCCCTTATTTCTCTTCGTCACAGGCATTTTGGGCAACTTTGAGCAACTTGAGCACTAGCCTACAGTCTTCTTGCTCCTGTCAACCCAATTGCCTTGACCGGGCATTTGCAGTGTTTAGGGTATTTGATGCCAGTACAAACTAGACATGCGACAAAATGGCACCCTTTTACCATACCTCAAGGCCTTAAGGTACGGAGTAAACTTTCTACTAGCCAAAGGCAGCTAAGGTATGACACTGCACCTTCTCAGGTTGAGTCCTCTTCATCCTTGACAGATTCTAGTGACTTAGATCTACAAGCTATGGCGCAGCCACCTTTAGCTTGACCTCAGCTCCATGTTTTGCAGAAGGGGAGTGATCTGCCAACATTCTCAGGTGTTGGAACAGTCTCTCCAACATCGCATATCAGTCACTTTGATAACAATTGCACCACAAACATGATCGTCGATGATGATCATATGTGCCGCGACTTCTTGCAATCTCTTGAAGACAAAGCAGCAACTTGGGCAGATTCCCTCCTCCCAGAGGACTAGACAGACTTCCAGACATTACTTGCTTCTTTCAGAGAATGCTTTGTTGAAGAAAAAACCCACAAATTGGCTACTTGTTGACCTCTTTTCGTTCCGGCAGGGTGCTCACGAGTCTATTCCTGACTACATCACATGGTTTCGAGCTTACTGGAAGTAGTGTTGGGATTGCAGAGTAGTCCAAGATGAGCAACAAGGGATCACAGCATTCATCTTCTATCTTCTCAACGTGTCCAACAACATCCTTTTGTAGACAACTCCACATCGTCTCGGGATCCAGAGACATATTAAGAGCAGTTGGAGCGACAAGCGATTGAGGAAGCCCCTTCGTCAAGCAAAGGCAAGGCACTAGCCTCATCAGTCAACACAATTTTGGTAGCTGAGGAACTCTATAGGCAATAGCAGCAAACCGCAGCCACTCGAGCCTAAGCGAAGAAGAAAGTAGCCACTCAGCCTGCCTCAGATCCCCCGGTGCCGGTTGAGAGCAAATCTCCGTTGGCACTAGATTTAGTGACACAGAGGGTGGCTTATAAGCTCCCCTTCAAGTCACTACTCTCTTCTTGTCCTGCAATCTCACCAACAACTATTCCTATTCTGGAGCTGGTTTTTCAACAACTGGTTGACACTCCCGCACCTTTTCACTCCGAGACATATTGTGTCTTGTCCCGGGATTCAGCCAGCATTTAGAGGAGTTTGCACGGTCAGGAACACCAGAGAGCACTCTCAAGGGGACTCCTCAAGAGGTGCACATTGTCGACATGACAAGATATGGTCCATTCTTCGTCCTGGTGCAGATTGGTACTTCCTCTTGTAGGAAGGATGCTTTGGTTGACTCCAGTTCTAGAAGCAATATTATCTCTCTTGAAACTGCCCTTTCAGCACAGCTACAAATCACTGAGAGCTCCTTCATCGTGCTCAAGACATTCGCAAACCACACTATTCCTCCGGTGGGCATTTGCTGTGGTGTCAAGGTCTCTGTGCAGGGTGTTGTTTCTGAGGTGGATTTCCTCGTGGTTGACTACCAACATCTTGGAACGTCCTCTTTGAAGAACTTTATCATCCTTGGCCGCTCATGGCAAGTCACAGCCCATTGCACCATTGACAGCATACAAGGCAAGATGGAAATTAGCGATGGAACCCACAGTGCCACCTTTCTCAACAACCATGGTAGAGCTCTTTCTTAGCAAGCCTAGCAAGCTTGGACTAAGATGGCTTCCATACCATACTTTCCTCTTGAGCTCACAGAGGTTTTTCTTGAGTTGGTGGTGGCGTCGACCATCTATATAACAGATGCTTTTTCATGCAATGTGGTTGACATGGTTGGAGGTGAGTTAGGTAGCCCGAGTCATCTCTCAACTTCACTCTCTTTATTTAAGAGTAAGGTCGAGCCTCTAAACAGGCCCTCTTTATTTGATGATGGGGCTTATAAAGTACGGGCTCCCATATCCAGCTTTTCGGAGTGTTTCTCGATAGAGGAAGGGCTCCTCGATTCGTTTCTTGCATGGGACCAACTCTCTCTTATGGAGCTTGATGACATAGTCACCCTAAACCGAGTCCATCTTTTGTAGGACACAGCCAAACTCAATCCTTCTCAGCAACTATCTGAGGTGTCACACAGCCAGCATCTTCCTACTAAAATTGCAGTAGCTGACGACTCCAAGCGTATTTTGTCATGATGTTTTTTGAAGACGGAAGACGACATCCAATCACACAACTGGCAGGAAGAATCAGGCAAATCTGACGTGCTGCATGCAAGTTATAGCTCTTTGAGTTCAGAATTTCCTATCGTGGAGCCCCCAATACAGATCCAAGGGTATTACACTGAAACTTTAGCACCAAACTTGGACTGGACATCGGTGGAGGATCTTCCTTCACTTGCGGAGTACCTGGCTGCAGTCCTTGCTTTGGACATCGAGCGCTTAGAGCATCAGAAGCAAAGAGAACAACAAACAAAGACTCCTGATCCAATAGCAACGTTCTTACCAGACTTACCAGAGATGGTCTTGTTGGATGTGGTATCCTCAGCATCTTCATTTGAGGAAGAGGACACTCCTATGATTACAGCTTATTTTGTCCACAACCTCCTCTAGTTGGTGCTTGAGCGTCTCAAGTTCTTTTTCGTTCAAACGATAGGGGTGATGAACCACCGCCTCAACACCCTCAACCAGCTCAATCTTATGTTCTATCAGTCGTGTGGGGGGCAACCCTGCCAGTAGCTCCTCTGGCATGGTATCCTGTAATTGATGCAACATCTGCTAAATCACTAAAGGTACTTCTTCCATTCCTGTATTTTTGTCACTCTTCACCAAGAGTAAGCGCAAAAATGTTACCTTGGTCCCTTTAGTGAGTTGTCCTCTCGTGGACACCAGGTTTAGGTAAGAATCTTTGGCCTTGCATTGCCCTACCTTTAAATTTTGGACCTCCACCCTGGATTTTCTTCCTTGGGCATTCGCTAGTACCACAAGGTTCCTACCTTGTTTATGTAGGGCTACCACAAATCGATTGAACCAATCCATCCCGAAGATTACATCAAATCCCGCCATATCCAACACAGTGAAATCCATGTTTACTTTCCATGTCCCTACTTCGACTCTCGCTTGTTGAAGTACCTCATTGGTGGTTTGGCTACCTTGAACAAACTCTATAGTCTTTGGTTCGCCCAACCGCTGCATCGTTAGTCCGACTTGCCGAACTATGTCTGCAGCCACAAAATTATCCAAAGCACCCGTGTCAATAAAGATCTTAACAAAGCTACCTCCGAGCTTCCCTTGGAGGGCTAATAGATGTCGCGAATGACTCTCTACCAAAGTTGCTCGTGTAATGAGTAACTTTGAGCTAGGGACTAAATCAAATACCTCAGTTTGGATTTCACCCGACTTAATGGCCATATTGGCTCTGGCCTTCTTCGAGTAGGGACATTCCTTCGAAAAGTGTCCCGCTTCACCACAGTTATAGTATACGTTGTTGCCTACGTTGCTAAACAACTTGACCTTCTTATCCATGGGTTTGTCTTTTTTTGCTTGACTCCCCCACGTACTCGCTCGCTAGCCACCGGATTTGCCTTTTCAGAACCCCGAAAACTCATTCTTAAAGAAACTCTTCTTGAATTTCCCTTTGTTATATGTTCCCCTTGGTTTGGCCCCTTTGCTAAATGAGGACCCTGACCCTGTCGTGTTCCCCTTTCGCAGGTTCTCGTTAAAATGCACCTTGATGGCTGCATCCAATGCTTCCTTGTAGTTGGTTGGGTTCCAACGCATCACCTCACCGCGAGCCCAGGTTTGCAAGCTTGATATGAAGGCATGGAATGCATCCATATCCCCCATGTCCGTGACAAGTATCCTCTTTGCCATAAACCCATTCACATACTCCTGAATGGTCCCGATCTGCTTCAGCCTACTCAGCTTGTCTCTTAGATGCAGAGTAGCATTCGGAGGAACGTAAGTCACGCGGATCCTCGCCTTCATCATTTCCCATGTGGCCACCGGTCCTTCATTGGCCTCTGTCGTTCTCCACCAAAACTTGGCATTATCTGCCAAGTATGGTTTTGCACATGGGACCTTCTCCTAGCTCTGTAACCGCAACGCTTGGAAGTAGTCTTCCATATCGTAAAACCAATCCTCCACCACCTTATAGTCGTTCACTCCCTTGAAGACCGGTGGGGGCTTTGGTTTGTACTTGGGAACTGCCTGAGGGACTGATTCCACTTCGGTTTATTCGACCTTGTTTGGTTTTGCCTCAGTCCCTACCGAAGGGTCCACACCTTCTACACTGCCAGCATTCGCAATCCTTTGCCTTTTCTTCCGTTTCTCATCATGCTTTAACTTGCATACGAAAGTCTCTAGCAGGGCGTTGGTTTGTGCCAATTGTCCTTCTAAAACGTCCAATCAAGCCTTGGATGACCGAACCTCACCACCGGGCTCCTGTTTGGAAGATTCCTCACTGGAGTCCTCCTCATGCAAGGATTCCTCATCCATAGCCTCTTGTTTGACTGGACGGTCCAGCTCTGGAGGAGGTTCCGTCTCCACCTTGGTTCGTTTCCGCCCTACCTTTGCCATCTCTCAGCAATCTGCCTCTATCCTTTGCTAAAACTAAGGAAAAATCTCCATACTAAATTGTAAGCCACAAAGTTTTCCTTTCCAATTTGCCAGCTTACCTCGTCTATTCGACTAACACTGCCTTGGCTTTTGCTAAGTTCCCTGGCCAAGGTTCCCGCCTATTGTACCAACTCCTACTGTTAGGGCATGGCCACCGGGAGAGTGAGAGAGAGAGAGGGAATATTCTAGTCCTCAGAATATTCCCCATCTTCCTTGTATAAAACCCTTGCCTCACAAGGCACAAGGGCGAGGGGGGGCATTTTTGTGGAGAGTAGTGAAGCATTTTTCGTGTTTGAGCGAGTGTTGGGGGAAGCGCCCCTCCTTCCCCCAACAAATGGTGAATACGACGTGAAGTGCAGTACTTTCTAAAGCGTCATTTCTCTCTTTTCTTTTGGCCACAGGCTTTGGGAAGGAATTCCTTGTTTGTCTTGCGGTGGTTTTCTTTGATCTTGAGTGTGTTGGATAGGTCTGGAGCTCCTCTTTCCAGCAAGGTATGGTGCTCATCCAGTTGTGCAGTACTTAAAGAGATACAACGTTTCTTGGCTCGATTGGATGAGCATTTTGGGGTTTTCACTTTCTCGCTTGGATCCTCGGCCAAATTTCTCAAGGTAGTGCATTTGGCTTGTAGATCTGGCCTAGATCTATGAGTAGTGGCAGTTCTTAGCACTAGATTTGGGTGAATTGATGGCATGCAAAGGGATTTTCTTCTCTGGCTAAATTGGGTCGTCTTTGGAGTAGGAATTCGTGCTCTTCCGAGCTTTGTTTTGGATGCCGTTTGTTTCTAGAGGTGCTCCTGGTCTTAGGCTTTCCAGAAATACCAACGGCGCCTCAGTATCGATTTACATCATGGACATGCACATGTTTTTCCACAATGTTGGTGTTCTAGGCTACCTCTTCGTGGATTTCGGGGCATATTGAGGCGGCTTCTTCCCACATTCCTACAATAGAGGGGAGACGAGGCTGAGCCCTTTCCAACGAGCCCACTAACAGTCAAAATGGAGAAGGATCGAGACTAAAGGACTCATTTCTCTCTTTTGGGTTAAACTTTGTTGGGGGTTCCTTGGGAACGACGCAATCTTCAAGGAATAGGTAACCGCAGGAATAGGAGTAGGAGCGAGAGTAGGGGTTACCAGTTACAGGTTACAGGTTTTGGTTACTAGTTACGGGTTACCGGCTACTGGCTACTCCAACGGCTGCTCCAGCGGCTACTCCAGCGGCTGCTCCAGCGGCTACTCCGGTTACTGGCTAGCGGCTGCTCCAGCAGCTACCCCAGTGGCTACTCCGGCGGTTACCCTACGGGTCAAAGGCATTTTGAGCAACTTGAGCACTAGCCTACAGTCTTCTTGCTCCTGTCAACTCAGTTGCCTTGACCGGGCATTTGTAGTGTTTAGGGTATTTGATGCTGGTACAAACAAGACGTACAACAAATTGGCACCCTTTCACCATACCTCAAGGCCCTAAGGTACGGAGTAAACTTTCCAACATCCAAAGGCAACTTAGCTACGACACTGCACCTTCTCGGGCCGAGTCCTCTTCCTCCTCGACAGATTCCAGTGACTTAGATCTACGAGCTATGGCGCAGCCACCTTTAGCTCGACCTCAGCTCCATGTTCTGCAGAAGGGGAGTCATTTTTCGGTCTTCTCAGGTGTTGGAACAATCTCTCCAACATCGCATATTAGTCACTTTGATTACTACTACACCACAAACATGATCGTCGATGATGATCGTATGTGCCGCAACTTCTTGTAGTCTCTCGAAGGCAAAGCAGCAACTTGGGCAGATTCTCTCCTCCCAGAGGACCGGACAGACTTCCAGACACTACTTACTTCTTTTAGAGAATGCTTTGTTGAAGAAAAACCCACAAATCAACTACTTGTCAACCTCTTTTCGTTCTGGTAGGGTGCTCACGAGTTTGTTCCTGACTACATCACACGGTTTTGAGCTTACTGGAAGCAGTGTTGGGATCGCCGAGTAGTCCAAGATGAGCAACAGGGGATCACAGCATTCATAGCGGGTCTGCATGGGAACTTGCAGCGGAAACTTCTTAAGAAGACATTCAGCTCTTGGCGCGAGGCAATTTCATTTGCCACAAAGCTGGAAAGAGAGCTTCTGGTTGACTTGGGGATTGCTAGAGTTGATTTCGACCAAGCCATCACCCCGTCAGAGTCACTTTGTGCAGCTGTTTGCCCATCCACACCAAAGCCCGTCGCTATTCAGCATACACCTCCGGCTCTTGAGAACTTTGCCAATGAGATGCGGCAGCTAAAGGAGATCATTCTTCAGCAGTAGTCCCACCATGATAAACTGCTCCAAGAGCTGGTGGAGTCCAGAAAAGAGGCTGCTACAGCTCGGGAACGCAGATTTAAGTCCCATTGATGCACTCACTGCGAGACGAACACACACAACACACAGCGCTGCTTCAAGCTTCACCCAGAGCTTCGGCCTCCATCTTCTCAATGTGTCCAACAACATCCCTTCGCTGATAACTCCACACAGCCTCGGGGTCCAGAGACATATCAGGAGCAATTGGAGCGACAAGCAATTGACGCAGCCCCTTTGTCAAGCAAAGGCAAGGCACCAGCCTCATCGGTCAACATGATTTTGGTAGCCGAGGAACTCTATAGGCAACAATAGCAAACTGGAGCCACTCGAGCCCAAGCGAAGAAGAAGGTAGCCGCTCAGCCTACCACAGATCCCCTAGCGCCGGTTGAGAGCGAATCTCCGTTAGCATCAGGCCCAGTGACAAAGAGGGTGGCTTGTAAACTCCCCTTCAGGTCACTTCTCTCTTCTCCTCCTGAGATCTCACCAACAGCTACTCCTGTTCCGGAGCCGGTTCTTCAACAACTAGTTGACACTTTCGTCACCTTTTCACTCCGAGAGATGTTGTGTCTTATCCCGGGATTCGGCCAGCATTTAGAGGAGTTTGCACGGTCAGGAACTCCAGAGAGCACTCTCAAGAGGACGCCTCAAGAGGTGCACATTGTCGATATGACAAGATATGGAGGAGATCTTGGTCTGTTCTTCGTCCTGGTGCAAATCGGTATTTCCTCTTGTAGGGTGGATGCTTTGGTTGACTCCGGTTCTGGAAGCAACATTATCTCTCTCGAGGCTGCCCTTTCAGCACAGTTAAAGATCACTGAGAGCTCCTCCATCATGCTCAAAACCTTCGCCAACCACACCGTTCCTCCGACAGGAATTTGCTGTGGTGTCAAGGTCTCAGTGGTTATTTCTGAGGTAGATTTCCTTGTGGTTGACTACCAATGTCTTGGAACGTCCTCTTTGAAAGACTCCATCATTCTTGGCCGCTCCTAGCAAGTCACAGCCCATTGCACCATTGACAGCGCACAAGGCACGCTAGAAATTAGCAATGGAACCCATAGCGCCACCTTTCTCAACAACCACGGCAAAGCTCTTTCTTAGCAAGCCCAGCAAGCTCGGACTAAGATGGCCTCCACACCATACTTTCCTCCCGACCTCACAAAGGTTTTTCCTGAGTTGGCAAGGGCGTCAACCATCTATATGGCGGACACTTTCCCATGCAATGCGATTGATGCAGTTGGAGGTGAGTCAGGTAGCCCAAGTCATCTCTCAGCTTCACTCTCTTTATTTGAGAGTAAGGCTGAGCCTCTAGACAGGCCCTCTTTACTTGAGGGCAGGGCTTATAGGGTACTGGCTCACATATCTAGCTTTTTGGAGTGTCTCTTGATAGAGGAAGGGCTTCTTGACTCGTTTCTTGCATGGGACCGACTTTCTTTTATGGAGCTAGATGACACAGTCACTCCAGACCAGGCCTATCTTTCGCAGGACATAGTCGAACTCAATCCTCCTCAACAACTATCTGAGGTGTTACACAGCCAGCATCTTCCTACTAAAATTGCGGTAGCTGACGACTTCGAGCGTATTTTGTCATGCTGTTTTTTGGAGACGGAAGATGACATCCAGTCACACAACTGGCAAGAAGAATCAAGCAAATCGAACGTGTTGCATGCAAGTTATAACTCTTTGAGTTCAGAATTTCCTACCGTGGAGCCCCCGGTACAAATCCAAGGGTATTACATTGAAACTTTAGCACCAGACTTGGACTGGACTTTGGTGGAGGATCTCCCTTCGCTTGCGGAGTACCTGGCTGCAGTCCTTGCATTGGACATCGAGTGCTCAGAGCATCAGAAGCAAAGAGAACAACAAACAAAGACTTTGGATCCAATAGCAATGTTCTTACCAGACTTACCAGAGACGGTCTTGCCAGATGTGGTGTCCCCAGCATCTTTATTTGAGGAAGAGGCCACTCCTATGATTACAGCTTATTTTGACGGTGCTTTCTACCCCAAAATCTAGGTTGCCGGCATTAGAGTTTGGATAATTGATTCTGCGGAGAACAAAGTAGCCAACCTCTCTATCACTTTGCCAACAACATCAGCTAATGAAGCAGAGTACTTGGCGGCCATCAGTGCCATGAAGCTGGCCACAGATCTCAAGTTTAGGCGAGTCACTTTCGTTGGAGATGCGCAACTCATCATACGCCAACTTACTAGAGAATACCAAGTCCGCAAAGAGAACTTGAAAGAGCTATGGCAGCGGGCGGTCAACCTGAAGGATGAGTTCTCTGAGGTGTCTTTTCAAAGTGTCCCCTGTGAAGAAAACTTTTGGGCAGACAGGTTATCTCACCAAGCAATCACCATGATGCGATAAGCTAAAGGCACTCCCTGCTCTTCGGTTTCCAGAGTCATGGAGGAGTCAAAGATAGAGGTCCTTGGGCCCAAGGTTTCTCCAGACTCCAGGGTTCATGCCGTTCTTCTAGGTGATGACAAGGACCCGGTCTTTATCGCCACATCACTTGCTTCAATAAACGCAGCAAAGCTCTTGGATCTCCTTCATTGTTTCAAGGATGTGTTTGCTTGGGACTACAGCCAGCTTCTAGGAGTTCCCATGGCACAATCATGCACAGTATCGTGCTTTCAGAGTCAGCCAAACCAGTCTGTCAAAAAATGCGGCGTTTCAGCCCGGTAGCTCACTCAGAGATGAAGTTGGAGATCGAACGACTTCTGGCAGCCGGCTTTATTTACCCTTTGGAGAGCTTAGAGTGGGTGGCCAATTTAGTCCCTGTATGCAAGGCAAATGGAAAACTCCGCCTCTGTGTTGACTTTCGAGACTTGAACAAGGCAACTGCGAAAGATCACTTTCCAACTCTGTTTATCGATGCGATTGTGGACGAGATGGCTGGACACTAGTACTACTCTTTCATGGATGGCTTTTCAGGGTACAACCAGATCTTCATTCATCCGGATCATCGAGATCTTATGGCCTTCCGGACACTTTGGGACGTCTTTGCTTTCAACGTCCTCTCGTTTGGCTTGTGCAATGCCGGAGCTACTTTTTAGCGCTTTATGACCCACGCCTTTCATGACTTGATTGGAGGTGCCTTAAGGGTGTATATGGATGATCTGTGCACAACCTTTGACTCCTTTGAGGATCACCTTGTGCACTTGGAACAGATTTTCACTCACTGCCGACAACACAGGTTTTCATTGAACCTGGCAAAGTGTAAATTTGGGGTAACCGAAGGCCGGTTACTGGGCTTTAATGTCTCTCAGGATGGGATCAGACCCCAGGTAGCCAAGACTCAGGAGATTCTAGATCGGAACCCACCAACCAACTTGTAGTAAATATTTAAATTATTAGAACAAAAAGTGTCCTTTAGAACATTTTTATCTATATAATATATAGAGAGTTATGAAATTATTAGGTTTGCCATAACCTTAAAATTTTAAAGTTTATAATGTTTGTACTAAATTATAGTTGAAAATTGAGCTTAACTCGTGAGCTCAACTCTTTAGCTCGTGAGCCTAAGTATGGTCCGTGCTTGCATAACTTTTCTACTTTAACTTGAAGAGAAGAAGAGGATAATAATTGACTATTCACATTCACTTTGGTTGGAGTGTGTTTTAACACTTTGACTAGAAATCCAAAAAATTGAATCTCCTTAGACTTGGAATTCTATAAATCCCATTGTTGTCTACCCTCACTTATACCAGAAAGAAGAAACTCTGAACATGCAACCATTTTAGTGTCATTTTGAATCATAACCTCCAACAAAATAGAGCTAATACAAAGATTATATTGTAGACATAAAAGACTTTTAGAAACAAGGCTTTAAGAGAATAAAAATAGTGGGTGATCTTGAAAATATAAAAAAAAACCTCTATAGATTTTAGAGTTCTTTATCTCTCTTATACTATTTGTAAAAATCCATAGTGAAACATAAATTAAGATTTAAGAAGAGTAATAAGAAGAACGTAACAAACTTACAAAATGAATTTAAATACTACAATATATCTAACATGTGCAAATGTGATAGTTTTAATGTTATTATCTTGTTGTTGCAAATATGATTGTAAGCATCAAAAGTTACTTGTTGGCAAGTCTTTTTAGATATTCTTTCCTTAATGCCACGACAACAAAATATTGGTATTTATTGGACCCTTTATCAATCTCCACCAAGTTAGTTGAGAAACTGGTTTTCACGTGTGCACTTGGTCAAAAGAGCATAAAGACGGAATTTCTAAGTGCTATTAATTAAACATACTTGACCTATTTAAAAAAACTTATTTGCTGGCTTGCACTTACTAGTGTTAGGAACCCTTGCAATATTGAGCTTGGCCCCTCAATATTCACTAAATGATATATTATTATGTTCACCAAAACACTCTCGCTATCATGCCCCATGTGTTGTCCCGTTCTGGCCCTATTGGTTATTTATGAAAAGCATCTAGATTTGCTAGTGAGACATATCTACGGAATATAGAGATTATCATGAATATGATGGTGTTGTTTTAGTATCTAGATTCATAATCTAGTGCCTTTGCATATTTAGTAAGTTTTCGTGATTATCTCAAAGACTAACTTTTGGGACTAAAATGAAAGCCCAAAGTATGCATTCCTCAAGGGGGGGGGAGGGGGCAGAGGTTGTGGGGTTCCAAATGCATAGTAAGTTATGGCTAACCAACTTAAAGCATACTCTAGATTTTGCTTGTGTACCTATGTATCTATTCTTATTCTACATCTGGTTTGGGTTTAAACCCAAACTCCATACCATCTTAGCTAATGGAGTACTTATATCCTTGCATTAGGCCATTGGTATGCTGAAATAACATTAAACTTTATTTTGCTCCATTTTGCTTGTTAATGTGAGACACAAAATCCCTAGGCCCCAAAGTGGAGCCGGAAGGGTGCCACGTGGTAGTGGCCGAAGCGAAAGCCAAACGAGCATAACATGTTTGGACCAAAAGCTTCGACTTGAAAGGTCAAAAGCGGGAGTGGAACTCCCAACGAAGTGCTCAAGGAACAAGCATGCGGTGCGCGATAAGTGAGTATCTAGAAAAGGGACACAAGATGGACCCAAGATGAAGTCTGAAATGGACCCAAGATGGAGTTTGAAATGGACCCAAGATGGACCCGAGATGGAGTCTGATATGGACCCGAGATGGAGTCCGAGATGGAGTCCAAGATGGACCCAAGTTGTAGTCCGAGATGGACCTGAGATGGAGTCCGAGATGGACCTGAGATGGAGTCCGAGATGGACCCGAGATGGAGTCCGAGATGGACTCGAGATGGAGTTCGAGATGGACTTGAGATGGAGTCCAAGATGGACCCGAGATGGAGTCTGAGATGGACTTGAGATGGAGTCCAAGATGGAACCGAGACTGAGACCGAGACCGAGACTAAGATCGAGTCCGAGTCCGAAACTGGGACTGAGACCATCGAGTCCGAGTCCGAGCCCGAATACTAATACAGGAAATTGGGTGAAAGCCCAAAGCGATTGTCCCCCAGAGGGGGGGGCTGCGGGGGGTTCCAAAAGTTTAGTAGGGAGAGTGTGGGAGTTGGAGCCTAGTGGAGCTAGTTTGGCTAGGAAAGGTTAGTTTGGCCCAAGAAGGCCATACCCAGTGTTGGGTGATGAGCTGACTACTGGGAAGTCCAAAACTAGAGTGAATATGGACCGACAAACGAGGTAGCTTTGGTGAAGTGTTCAAAAGCTAGCTCTAGTTCCCCCAGGAAATCGAATGGTCAATGCTCCTAATCCAAGTGTGGGTGGCATTACCTACTTGGATACCTGGTGTGGCTCAACAGAACCTTGCTCTAAGCCTATGGCTAGAGCACCCAAAGGTGGGAGGCGAGGAGAGTACTTATGAGGCTTGCGTAGGGCCACGGTGTTTCAAAATGTTGTCCCAAAAGCCTAAATTGTGGAAAGGAAGAGGAGTAGTCCTTTGGTGTAGTGACCAAGGATATAGTCGTGTGGTGAGAAAGTCCTAGAGGACTGTGGGACTTAGTGGTTGGGCTTGTGAGCCTCAATCTAGTGGCAGTGTTGGCAAATACGGCCATGGGCAAAAAAGGACTTAGTGGGGACTGAAAAAGGGATATTCGGGAAAGCTATTCTCCATGTCTGTGGGCATCCTAAGGATGCTAAGGAGTGGATTTGGGATGATCACTCATAGACAGATGGCCTAGTTTTTGAAAGACAGAATTGTCATGTAGGTGGTGTCAGACCATTGGTATGACCAAGGTGAATGGGCATGGCCTTAGCGAAATGGATTGATATGTCGATGGTACCTTGGGGTGTTAGTCATGGAATCGGACACGTGGAGCACTTGGACCAAGTGCAATGGTTGAGTGGCATGGATGCCATTCTTAGGGCTAACAAGTCCCTAAGTCCAAAATAGGACTTACGGAGGTTGTGAGTGAAACTCCTCCAAGTGGTCGGAGGTGTGGTTAAGTGACTAAAGTAGAATAGAAAATTTAGTCGCTCACAACTTGGTATCGGAGCTATTCCTTAGTCTGACTTTTATTGGTGCTCAAGTATATTACCATTGATGTTGGCATCATAAGGTCCTAGGAGTGGGCCTATCCTTGAGGAGTAGCATGTCGAGAGGACATGGTTCTCCACTCAAATTCATGCGTGAACTTGGGCGTGATGTGGTGGATAGAAAAGGGTCAGTAAGGGAATGACTTTGGGATCTTGGTAACAATATAAAGGTTTCCTCAAAGAGTTGAGGATGTGATCCAAATGAGCATTTGACTTAACAAATTGGTTAATATAGTTGTGGTAAACAACTATAATTAGGATCACAGGAAAGATAGAGACTCCAAAGCAATAAAGGAGTCACAAGATTATCCTCATATAGTCAAGGTTGGTGCTCATGAATGTGAGACCAGAAGTAATGACCGTGAGAGGTCAAATACGGAAGAGGACACAAGTCTTTGAAATAGTAGCCAGGGCTATCTTTAATAAATGCTGGAACAACCCAAAGAGTTGGGGGTGTATTTAGAGGATGAGTTGGTATTCTCATCACATGGACAAGTAGTCATAAGGGGCAAAGGTTGCCCCTAGAGAACAGAATTAAGTGTTAGAGTAACACTTGCAAAGATGGTCCTTGTGAGTAGGGCACGAATACAAGAAGTTGTATTCCAGTAAGCTGGCACCTCAAAATAACACCTTATAGATCATTGGATTATAAAGTCTAAAAATGTTAGATGACTCAAGTAGAGTCAAGGAATGGTCCTAAGGGGTTGCTAAAAGCATTTGGACTGAGGTGTGTTGTGCCCCACGAAGAATGGGGAGGATCATAAGATTCAAGCATGAGAACAATGGGCATTTCATTGATGGCAAAAGGTGCCATACTAAAGTTGTGGGAAATGTGTTCCCAGAAGAAAACAACTTTGACACAAAATTGTGTGTAAACTCTATAGTGTAGTGCTAACGGATAGTTGGTATAAAAAAGGACCGTATTGGTCTTGGCAAAGACTTAAACACAAGTAAAAAGTGTCATAAAGGTAGGCTCGTGGCGCCGATGGTGCAGAAACACCGAATGTTCTAAGGCGTGATGCCTTAAGATGAAGTTGGCAAGTTCACGAGAACCTCCCAAAGGAATCCTAATGAAAATGTGAATGGCATAGCCTAAGCTGGAAAGCATGCAGTTAGGGTATGGTAACCTAGATAATGATAGAGGTGTGGAAGCACCAAGCGATGAGTTATAAAACTTAACAACTATAAGGTAATTAAACAAAAGGTGCAAGATAATTGGTTAAACGGGTAGAAGGTAACTACCCAAGACTTCTTAATGGCATAAGGAAGTTAAATATACCCTTACAAGGGATAAATTGTTTATGTTGCGATATAGTAAGTCAATGTCGTAAAAGGAAATGCTCATTGTCAAGAAGGTCATTATTAGGACACCTAAACACTCTAGAACATCAGGAGGTGGTGTTTAGTATAGATAAGGCCCAAGGGACTAAATCCAAATGTGCTATCCAAATGTCCAAGGTTGTGGAGACAGAAGAAGACTATCTACCCAAATTGGACAAAGCCAAAATGGAATTTTTGGCAAGGCTAATGATGGGCATATAAAAGCCCATAAATGGCAACATTAATCTTGGTGTGTGGGATTATAAATTGAGCATACTCGGATTGAGGAACCACTCCCTAGGCTATCAAGTAGGTTCATCCCTAAGAATACTTGCTACGGTATAGTAAAAAGTGCAAAGCTATCCTCCTAGTCTAGAGGAGAATAACTGAAGGAAAGATGTGAGGCTAAAAACAAATAATAAGGGGATAGAACCAAACCATAAGAATTGAATTGCATAACCAAGGGTGGTTATGCTAATTAGGAGTGAAGAATCAAGTGGGTGCTCAAGCTTGTTATTACTAGCAACTGTGATACCATGGAGAGTCTAAAGTATGGAATTGTTCATGTTAAACCATATGGCAATTAAAAAGCTTACGAAAGAAGAGGCCTTAGCAAGTTAAGGGACAGAATTCCTTCAAAGGTTCCCAAAGACAATTCTAGGTAACTTAGTACCTAGAAAGCCAAGTGTAAATAGTTCATAGAATGCGCAAAATCAGAGTGGCATAGCAGAAGCGTGGCCTTGAAGCTTGCCATAACGCAAGGCTATCAAGGTTGAGGAAGCAGTTCTTGAGTGCTCAAAAGGATAGCTTTGAATGAAAGTTGATGGTCAGGACTTTCATTATTATGCATGAAATCATGTTACATTGGTCGGATGACTTGCTAAGTGAGATTAGCAAGTCAGAGGAACAAATCCCCTAGTTGAAGGTGCCAATTTCAAAAGGGGTGGCCCATGGGGCCAAGCATGGAAGAGTCCATGCATGATCACAAACTTGTCAAGTGAGAGGACTTGGCAATGCAGAGGAACTAAGTTCTTAAATTGTGATTTATAGTGCGCTTTAACTATAAGTTGGTGCACCAGCATGGGGAGTCACACTAGGCATCTTGGATGATGCCTTCCGTACATGCATATACGGAGGTTGGGTTCGAGTCCCGACCCTCTAATGCTTGGGTTTGAGTCCTAACTCACTAGGGCGCGGTGATGGTTTGAAAAATGAGAACACTCATTTTTTAGTGGTCATGGACTCTCAGTAAGGAAATTGGCTTGGGCACACCGCTAAGCAGGGGATGCCCCGGAGTCCTAATGCACAATTAGATTGCTTAGTATGGATGGCTCGGCATATCTAACTTGAACACTTTGGTGCGAGTGGCACCAAGGACGTGGTGAATGAGATGAAGACACCCAATCTTAGTTGTTATGGACCCTTAGCCGGAAGGGCTGGCTTGGGTGCATTGCCAAGTGTGGGGGATGCCCCCGGGGTCATGGTGAACAACTTAAAGGTTTAGAGGATTTAGTACCTATTGACAAATCTATTAAGGTGCCAAGGTTAGATCACAAGGTGATCTCATAGCTAAAACAAGGACAAGGTCTTTGTGAGGTAAAAGGGATAAAGTTCTTAGTTCAAAATGTTAATTTGAACTATTGATGATGGTGTAGTTTGGTTAAGGTGACTAAGTGGGAAGAACACCTAAGGGAAATGATTTATGACAATACAATGGCATATAGAGTTCGAAAAAGGTAGTCTCTATAAGAGACTCATGGGAGGGTCCCAAAGTTGGGCCAGGGATAGAACTCACAATAGAAAATGCTAAAGAGACATACTAAGGGTGAACACCCTCTAGACTTAGCAAGGCAAAATCTTTGCTATGGAACCAAAAACATACCTTGAGAATGGAGGTAGTGATCCGATGTTGCTGGGTGCAACCATCAAGGATAGAAGCAAAAAACTAGTGGCTAAGAAAAGAGCCATGGGAATCATGGGAAAGAATCCAAAAAAAAAAAAAAAAAAGGCAAAGTTAGGCCAAGAACACTAATGTGTTAAGTGTTAACGAATTGTGGGAAAGGCAATATGTTTCCAAGGATGGATTCTCAATCTCTTTGATTTGGCGAAAGCGAAAGCTCTAAGGCATAGAGCAATAAGGTAGCCAAATAATAAGGCCATGAACAACTCTAGCACAAATTATGATAACTAGAACTTAGTGCCCAAGGTAACACGAAATAGAAAAGAGGATGATGGTGCCCTCAAGTAGAGAACTTCCTAGGATGGGGAAGTGGAGCTACACAATATATGCAATGCAAGGTGATGGAGACACCTAGGAAATTGACTTCAAAAAGTCAAAAGTAAAAGTTCCAAATTGCAAAGGTTATATTGATAGAAACTGAGACTACTCAAGAAGGAATAGTGGGATGGAAATAGAGACGGTGTCTTTGACAGGTTTAGCGAGAACTAAATCAATAAAAAGAGAGAACCACCACAAGTGGTCCAATCAGTTTCTAAGTTGGAGAGACTATCCTCCTTAGAGGATGGGCAAGGCATGGTGAGCCTTCAGTATCAAACCATTGACGAATATTGGTGAGGTGCCAAGAATGGAAAGGGTAATACACATTAGTATTACTTTATAAAATAGTTTATCGTTCGATAAGGACATCAAACTTTGTCTATGGGTGGTAGAGTTGTGAGACATAAAATCCCTAGGCCCCAAAGTGGAGTCGAAAGGGTGCCACGTAGTAGTGGCCGAAGCAAAAGCCAAACAAGCATAACATGTTTGGACCAAAAGCTCTGACTTGAAAGGTCGAAAGCGAGAGTGGAACTCCCAACGAAGTGCTCGAGGAACAAGCACGTGGTGAGCGATAAGTGAGTCTCTAAAAAAGGGACATGAGATGGACCTAAGATGGAGTCTGAGATGGACCTAAGATGGACTCGAGATGGACCCAAGATGGAGTCCGAGATGGAGTCCAAGAAGGACCGGAGATGGAGTCTGAGATGGAGTTCGAGATGAAACCGAGACCGAGACCGAGACCGAGACTGAGTCCGAGTCCGAAATTGAGACCGAGACCAAGTTCAAGTCCGAGTTCGAGTCCAAGTCCGAGCCCGAATACCAATACAAACAATTGGGTGAAAGCCCAAAGCAATCGCCCCTCGGGGGCAGGGGGGCGCAAGGGGTTCCAAAAGTATAGTAGGGAGAGTGTGGGGATTGGAGACCAATGGAGCCAGTTTGGCCAGGAAAGGCCAGTTTGGCCCAAGAAGGCCATACCCAGTGTTGGGTGATGAACTGACCACTGGGAAGTCCAAGACTAGAGTGAATACGGACCAACAAGCGGGGTAGCTTTGGTGAAGTGTTCAAAAGCCGGCTCTAGTTCCCCTGGGAAATCGAATGGTTGATGCTCCCAGTCCAAGTGTGGGTGGCACTACCTACTTAGATACCTAGTGTGGCTCAACGGAACCTCACTCTAAGCCCATGGCTAGAGCACCCAAAGGTGGGAGGCGGGGAGAGTACCCATGAGGCTTGCATAGGGCCATGGTGTTTCGAAATGTTGTCCCAAAGGCCCAAACTATGGAAAGGAAGAGGAATAGTCCTCTGATGTAGTGACCAAGGATACAGTCGTGTGGTGAGGAAGTCCTAGAGGACCATGGGACTTAGTGGTCAGGCCTATAGGCCTCAATCCAATGGCAGTGTTGGCGAACACGGCCATGGGCAGAAAGGGACTTAGCTTTAGCGTAACGGGCTGATATGTCGGTGGTACCTTGGGGTGTTAGTCATGGGATCAGACACGTGGAGCATTTGGACCAAGTGCAATGGTTGAGTGGCATGGATGCCATTCTTGGGGCTAGCAAGTCCCTAAGTCCAAAATAGGACTTACGAAGGTTGTGAGTGAGACTCCTCCAAGTGGTCGGAGGCGTGATTAAGTGACTAAAGTAAAATGGAAATTTTAATTGCTCACAATTAATCCTAGAATTGGGATATTAAAGGTTCTAGGATTGTTCTAATATCATTCCATGCTCTTGTCCCTTCGCTCTTTAAATTATACACTTACGAGTTGTTCTGTGCCTTAGTTCTTTCATTCTTTAGGTTTATTATAGTGCATGTGATCATGGGATGAGATTTTGATATAATGTCACTATAGATCTTTGGAACCTTGGGGGATAAATAAGGATCAAATAACCATTAAAAGCTCTTTCATCAAATAATTGCTCATTTTCTAGTTGGTTTAAGGGGAGAGAGATACGAGTGTTACATATAGTATGAAAGCAAATAACATAGGTTCAATTCCTATTGATTAGTGGCTATTTAAAATATAATATACCTTTGAGCAAGGTATATTTCTACCTCCAAAATTAAAATCATACATATTGGACCATAAGTATGTCCTTTATCTTATAGGGCATCCATGGACGAAGATATCTATTATGGGACTATAGTACGAGTGGATGATTAGTTACCTCACATGAAATAACTAGTCTACATAATAAAAGAATTGGTAAATTTAGTGTAGAAATGAAGGTGTTAGTTCCCCTTGGCTCAGTAGGGGTTGTTAGTCATAAGTTAATAAGGATATTGACATTTCTAAAGGGGAGGTGAGTGTAACACATGTGATCATAAGATGAGATTTGGATATACTGTCACTATAGATTTTTGGAACTTTAAAGCATAAATGGGGATAAAATAATTACTAAGGGCTCTCTCATAAAATAATTGCCCTTTTTCCAATTAGTTTAAAGGGAGAAAGATAAAGTGTATTACATTCATGCTTGATAATTTGGCTCCATTTGATTTGTTCATGGAATAATTAGTCTACATATTAGAAGGATTGGTAAATTTAGTGAGGAAATAGAAATGTTAATTTTCTTTGGCTTAATAGAGGTTACTAGTCAATATTCAATAAGAATATTGGCATCTCTAAAGGGGGGATGAGTGTAATACATGTGATCATGAAATTTAGATATCTGTCACTATAGATCTTTAGAACCTTTAAAGATAAATAGGAATAAAATAGCCACTAAAGGCTCTCTCATTAAATAATTCATACTTGGTAATTTGGCTCCATTCCTTTGTTTAGTGGCTCAAGTGTCGTGAATGTGACTATGGGGTATCAAAAGTTACTTGTCGGTGAGTTTTTTTATATATTCTTTTTTTATTGCCACGATGGCAAGAGGTCAGTATTGCTACCCTTTATCAGTCCCTCTTATGCTAGTGAAGTTAACTGGGCATTTCAAGTGTACTTAGACTAGATGAGTATAAGGACGGAATTTCTACATGCTATTAACTAAGCACACTTAGCCTGGTAAGGAGTTCCCATCTCATTGTGTCTTGCATTGGCTAATGACAAGAACCCTCGCATATTGAGACTAGTCCCTCAATATCACAAATGATAACTTACCATAAACACCTTTGCTATCATGCATTTTGTGTTAGTTCCATTTAGTCTTAATTGCTATTTATAGAAAGTATCTAGATTTGCTAATTTGGCATATCTACTGAATGTCAAGATTAATAGTCTTAGTCCCGTGTCCAAATTTGTAATATAATGTCATTCCATATTTAGTAAGTTTTAAGCTAGTCCCAGAGATTAACTTCTGGTGGCTAAGGGTGAAAGCCCAAAGTATATGTTTCGAGGGGTTGTTGTGGGGGGGTTCCAAATATATAGTAGGGATAGTGGGTAGATTGAGCATGGCCGATCAACTTAAGGCATAGTTTAATTCCCATTTTGCATGTTGATTTTAGCATTGGGATGTTAGATGCTTTAAGACTATTCTAACATTGCTCCATGCTCCTGTCCTTTCACTCTTTGGGCCGAATACTCAAGAGTTATTCCATGCTCTGGTTCCTTCGCTCTTAGGCTACAAGCTTGGGAGTTTGGCTTAGTTCCTTCATTCAATGGCCCAAGGTTTTGAAACTTAGGTTCCACTCTATTATCTTTAGACATATGACATATGACACATGGCATATAGAGGGTTTAGGTTCTACTTTATAGTTATTCTATGGTAAATCACCATAAAACCACGTGCGCTACATTTGGTATTAAAGAATACATCTTAGTGAGTACTATCCAATGAGAATGGGCAACTAGTCTCATTGCATATGCAGAGATGAAAATAATAATCTGAATAGGTACATGTTTGGGTGCTATGACTTTACAATCATTCCTTAGGTATGAAATTTGGCTACCTTTTGATACTAGATTATATGAGCTTGCACTTAGGCTCATAGGATGAATTTGAAGTATACCATTTGCACAAGTTTGTACTTGGGCTTGTGAGTGAGGCACATTAACAACTCAAGATTACACTTTGAGTTGGCAAGATTAATATTAGCTTATTGGTGGTTCTATGAGTTATTCCATATACCATGGGTAAAAATAAACCTTCCCTGGGTTTGCTATAAGTGGCAAATAGGCTGGTCTGTAGCTATTTAGAATAACACTAGTGGATCCTTCTTAAGCATGATTATAAGTGGATTAATCAAAACTAGGGGATTAATCTATTGCTTTAAGTGGTTATTGTTGCACTCTCTTATAAACTTTTTTTGGATTAAACTAAAGGTAGTGTGAAAACAAGCTTGAGGTTTGATCAAAGTTGAGTCCGAAAAAAAAGTTGTCAAGGACGAAGGATCAAACATGTAAATTATTTTCTCTTCTTTGAGAGATGATTTGTAACAAGGTGTTAACTCATTACTCATATTCACATCATACAATCAAGAGTTTCTACTTTGATGCATATTGGTTATGATAGTCTTATAAGTGGTGAGTCATAGGATAGATAGTGATGAAGCGCTAATTTATTTTGTGTAAGCCTGCTATTGAAGACTTGGGTTACAATGCTCAATTCTTTTCCAGGGAACTTTACTATTGCATCTTGAATATTATGTGAGCATCAAGTGCCAACTAGATTCAACAAAAAGCAACATAAATGCCACACCCCACCGATAAAGATTTACAACACTCAACACCATTAACATCATTCACAATATAGATAAGTTCATGCCACTCTCTTTTCAACCAATCTCAAAACTAATCCACCACTAAACACTTTTGAAGTAATAATATTGTCTTGCTCGTGGTGTTGTTCAATTGATGATCAAGTTATTCTGATTTTTATATCATATCCATATAATAATGAGTAATATATTTCCAAAATTGCTTGGTCAAATGATGATCAACCCCAAAGTGGTTGATAGTGAAGTTAATCTACTTGCACGTAACAACATTATAATAGTTTTGACTAAATTCTCAATGGTGATCTATTATACTAAGCTTAAGTTGGTACTTTGTTTCCTTGAGAGTTTGCCAAACTAAATAACCACTCAAATCCAATTGTATAATAATAAACTCACTAATACATTTAGTCAATAGCTTTGAGTATACCTTGAAGAAGTTAGCTATGCATGATCAACACTTACTTGAAACTAAGGTGAAGACCATAAAATGGACTTATATTGGTACATAACCTCCTCATAAACAAAGCTATAAAATAGGTATTAATACTTCAACCACAAACAATTAAGTTGGACATCACTATCCTCAACCAAGGCATATGGTTATTAAGACCAAGTCAAGATTAATGAAAGCTTACTACTCTCATAGAATCTAATAAAATGCAAAGTGCCACTTACCACCAAACATAATGCTACAGAAGAAAGGCACAAATGTCACTTCCCTAGAAAAGTGTAATGACCACTTTTTTTACACTAACTCTAGACTTTATCCAACTCAATTACTTTAGCTTCAAAAAGTCAATATCCTTTTTGGGCTGTATCATATAAACTACATACTAAGGTTTAAGTTAATTGAAGCCTTTCACTAGTTTGTAATGACTTATGAAAACAGAATGGTTTTCAACAAAATGATCAATAGATCAACCATTAGAAAAGTCTAAGAAAATTTATAAAAAGTTTTCCATCTAAGAGAAAGAATAATTCTCAGCCTAGGAATGCAAACTTTCAAGACTTAACCAACTTCCTCTTACTAACAACTTCATATAGGTTCACCTCAACATAAATTCTTATGACCTAACAATATATATAAGCATTAAACATTTTGCCCATATTTTTAATATTCAACACCAACATCTGCAAAATGCAAATAAATACCTAAAATTTAATCATGAAAACCATATCTTTAGATATTCATATGGCACTAACACTTTTCTTCAATCACCTTCAAGATTCAATATGAAGCCAAAACACTAAAATGAAAAATGACATGAAAAATCAAGGTCTACCTCATCACTTGAAACTATATGCTACTTTCACTAATATAAGTGCTAGTAATGTTGATGCCTCAATTTCACACTTTCTCCATTACTCTAAGTGCTAATAAATTCACAAACAAGTTATAGCAAATGAATGCTATAACTTTTTTTAACATCTAATGCTTGTCCATGTATCTATATCTTGTATCTAAGGTGTTACCTTCTTGATGGACAAGTATAGAACTTGATGATATGAGTTTAGTGTTTTTAGTCTTTTAAAGGTGAGTTAACAAATGATTATTAGTTGTTTTGCAACTAATAATTGCTTATAAACTTTATTAAGGACTACTAACACTTGATTTTCTTAATGATGATTTAGCAATGATAGACTTGCTTTACTGAATGGTGTTGCAGAGGATTATGTCGTAGGCTTGCATAGATTTTCCATAAAATAGGTTTTTTTTCCATAAAAATTGTTATTATGACTATCAATTCTATCTCTGTTAATATCATTTGGTTGTGTTTAGTCTACGGTGTTAAATTTTATTGAGTCTTGGATGTCGTGATTCACTCTTTGATGATGTGTTATCTGTAACTGAGTATTATTCAAGGGTTGGTCTCGAATACTGACTAAGGTATCTTCAACTTTGGTTAGCTTGATTGCTAAAAAGTTTTGAGTGGTGATTTTTTTTGCTTTCTTCTAACTTTATTCTAGTGTTAATAGCATTGAAGTGATGCCCTGTCATTAACATTGTTAACATTGAGATTCGAGTGAAATGAGATGTCTCTCTGTTGGATTGATATTAAGTTTCATTAGTCTTGATACATATAGTGTTGATGATTTGGCTAAAGCTTTATATTGTTAGCAATCATGCATTTGTTAGTTAGCAACTATATTGGTGTTCAAATGAATTGAGTAGTAAGTTGAGTTAGTTATGTTTTAGACGGGATTATTTAGTAGGAGTGGAACTTTAACTTTTCCTTAAAATGTGATTTAGTCATAGACTATATTAGTTTTAGAAAAAGAAGAGTTAGTGATTGGTATTGAAGTTAGTGGTTCTTTATTAAATTTAAATTGAAATATATTGATCATTGATGATTTCTTTTGTGCTTGTTATAAAGTGAGTTACGTCTTGCTATAAAATATGGATTCATGGAGGATCAGTTTGGTGGTCACTTGTTGAGCATAGCTTTGTTATATTTGGCTTTTTGATTAATGCAGAAATGCTCTTCATTAACTTTGCATTATGAAATTTATGATATTATGGATTGTACTATAATTTCTTCTTTAGCATTGAAGCTAGTTCATGCAAGACTTATTATCATTGTTGGGCAAAACATAACTATAGGCTTCTTTGAGCTTTTGGTTCTTTGAGTTTTATGCTCATTATTCCATTTGTTAGGAGTTGTTGGGGAAAGCATTTTTGGCTCATTACCTTTTATATTAAAGTTAGTATTGCATTTAGCAATCATTAGTGATAATTGACTATCATCTAGGATAGTTAATTATCCTTATCAAAGGTTTGTCTAAATTATTATTGATATTAAATGATTTACCATTTTTTGGGATGGTGGATTCCTTCTTCAATGATGATCATGCATATCTTTATTAATGGGATAATTGATGATCTTTTATGATAGTTAATTATTCTTTTTGATGGCTTATGGGTTTTTGCATTACCACATATTCTTTATGATTTGGTTTACATTGGTCTCTTGGGTTTAAGATATCAGTAGGATGTTATTGACCTTAGTATTATTGACTGGGATTTATTTGAATTGGCTAGTGTGATAGTTAACATGAACAAATGTTTGTTGGTCTTTCCACATTCATTCTGTTCTGTTGATTGTTGCTTGAGTTGATTTTATAAATTAAAATGTTATTTCCTTTAGATGATACATTCGCGAGTTTACTTCCCAGTCACTGATACTTTGTGTTTTTTGAATTGCATTTTGTAAGTTGTTTAGCATGCTATCTACAATCTTTGGTAGTTAAGCTTTCTCATTGAGGTTTCTACTAAATTTTGTTAGATGGTTAGTCCTATGACTTTAACTTTTAATGATCTTGGTAGTTCATGTACTTTAATATTAATTTACTAGATGATAACTTACTTGGAATACTTTTGTGTTCTAATCTAAGATTTATTCGCTGATAATTAAGTTTCTAATATATCATTGTTTTTGACTTTGATATTGTCAATCTATGGATCTTTAGATTTAGGGTAGTATAGGCATGGTACCTCATGTGTATAGTGAAATATCTAGTCATGGGGTAAGTACTGTCGATTAGTCACATCACTTGCCTTTCTCTCGATATTCCTTATTTCATTTAAAAAGGGCATGACCATGTAAACAACTCTAACTGCTTGTTTACAATAGTCTATTTTAACCTTACTGATGGGTTTGGTTTCTTTGCTCTGGATTCTCTCTCTATGTCCTTGCAGAAAGGGATGTATAACACAATAAATGTGACTTTAGGTATCGAAAGTTATCTGTCGGCTAGTCCTTTCGGATATTTTTTCTTTACTGCCACAACAATAAAAAGTTGGTATTGCTAGACCCTTTATCAGTCCCTCTTGTGCTAATGGAATTAACTAGGCATATCGAGTGTACTTAGACCAAACAAACATAAGGACGGAATTCTAATATGCTATTAGCTAAATATACTTAGCCCAATAAGGAGTTCCCGTCTCATTGTGTCTTACACTGGCTAGTGACAAGAACCCTCGCATATTAAGACCAATCCCTTAATATCGCTGGATGATAGTTTACCGTGTCTACCAAACACCTCGCTATCATGCCCTTCGTGTTATTTTCATTCCAGTCCCAAATGCTATTTATGGAAAGTGTTTAGATTTGTTTATTTGGCATATTTACAGAATGTAAAGATTATTCTGAACACAATGATGTTCGTCTTGTGTCCACATTCGCAATCTAAGGACATTCCATAATTAGTAAGTTTCGAACTTGTCCTAAAGACTAACTCTTGGTACTAAGGGAGGTAGCCCAAAGCATGTGTTCCTCAAGGGGGGCGGGTTGGCTATGGGGGGTTCCAAATGTATAGTAGAGATAGTAAGCAGGTTGAGCATAGCCAACCAGCTTAAAGCATAATTTAGCTCTCACTTGTGTGCCTATATTTGTTCTACATTTGGTTTGGGTCTAAGCTTAAGTTCCACACCATGCTAGTTGGTGGAGTACCCATGTCCTCGCATTGGGCCACCAGTATATTGAAATAGTGCTAGACTTTGTTTGGCTTCGTTTTGTCTGTTGGTCTTAGCATTGGGATTGTAGCGCACGTGGTTTTGACCCTTTATCCTATGGTCATTTACCATAGGATAACACCACGAAGCGGAACCTAAACCCTCTTTGTGCCACGTGACAGATGCCACGTGTCACATGCCATGTGTCCATGCCACGTGTCCATAGGAACCCGAGGTTCAGGGCCTTGGGCCACTGAACGAAGGAACAGTGCCAAACTCCCAAGCATGAAGCCAAGGAGTGATGGAACCAAATCACGAAGCAACTCCCGAGCATAAAGCCCAAGGAGCGAAGGGACAGGAGCCCGGAGCGACTTGGAACAATCCTAGAGTAACCAGCATCCCAATGCCAAGACCAGCACGCAAAATGGAGCCAAACGGAGTCTGGCGCTATTTCGGCATACCGGTGGCCTAACGCGAGGATATGGGTACTCCACCAACTAGCATGGAATGGAACTTGGGTTTAGACCCAAGCCGGACGCAGAACAAGGACAGGCACGCAAGCGGGAGCTAGACTATGCCTCAGGTTGGTCGGCCATGCCCAACCTACCCACTATCCCTACTATACATTTGGAACCCCCCATAGCCCCCCCCCCCTTGAGGAACACACGCTTTGGGCTTTCACCCCAAGCCTCCCTTAGTATCAAGAGTTAGTCTCTGGGACAAGCTCGAAACTTACTAAATATGGAATGTCCCTAGATTGCAAATTTGGACACGGGATGAACACCATTGTGTTCAGGACAATCTCTACATTCCATAGATATGCCAAATGAGCAAATCTGGACATTTTCCATAAATAGCATTTGGACCAAAATGAGACTAACACAAAGGGCATGATAGCGAGGGTGTTTGGCAGACACGGTAAGCTATCATCTAGCGATATTGAGGGACCAATCTCAATATCGCGGGGGTTCTTGATACTAGCAAGTGCAAGCCAATGATAGGAGTTTCTCAAACCAGGCCGAGTATGCTCAGCAAGAAACACATAGGGTTCCTACCTTATGTTTATCCGATCTAAGTACACGGTCATTGACCAGTTTCTCAACTAGCTCAAGTGGGAAACTGATAACGGGTCCAGCAATACCGACCTCCTGCCATCGTGGCAGTAAGGTAAGAGTGTCCGTAAGGACTAGTCGACAGGTAACTTTCGATACCCGAAGTCACATTCACGACACTCTCCCCCCCTAGGGAAGATCGACGTCCTCGTCGATGCACACTCGAGTCTAGAATACCGCCAAGGAAACAACTCCAGAAAAAGTTCACGGTATGCACACTATGTGAGAAATGCACCAACTTAAATGAGTTAGGGGGCAACCTCTTTATCTAACGCGGATGCGCTACCAGCTCAGACACCTTCCGGCCGTCGCCGACAAGGAAATGACCAACGGAGTCAGCCACCCCTGCTGCTCTGGGAGTCACCCAGCTTACAAAAGTGTGATATGCCCTGCCCGCAGGAACATAGAGAGAGAAGCCAGAGGCCCCAACCCTCCTAAGCAAAGAAACCAAACCCGTCGGTAAGGTTTAGATAGACTACTGTAAACAGGCAGTTAGAGTTGTTTACACGGTCACACCCTTTCAACGGACTAAGGAACATCGACAAAGAGGCGAGTTATGTGACCAGTCGACAGTAGCTACCCCATGACTAGAGATTTCAACATGCACACGAAGTGCCGAAGCCAGTCTGCCTATACTGGCCCAAATATATCTTAGATTAGAACACAAAAGTATTCCAAGTAAGTTATCATCCGATAAACCAATATGATTGTAAATAGGAACCACCAAGATCATAATGTTTGGAAAACATAGGATTGACCATCCAACAAAATTCAATAGCAAGTATATCATCAAGGAAACTCAATAATGAAACTGCACTATTGAAGATGGTAGACAGTATGCCAAACAACTTACTAGAGATAACTCAAAGAACACCAAGTATCATCGACAAGCAAGCAAAATGCTCGCGAATGTATCACCCGGAGGAAATAACATTCCAATCTATCAGAACAAACTCGAGCAATAATCAACAGAATAGAATGAATGTTGCATGACCAACAAACACTCGATCATGTCAACTATCACACGAATCAATCTGAACAGATCCCAGCCAACAACACCAAGGAACTCAAGTCGCCTAAGCAAGTGTCAGCAACATCCTACTGATGTCTCAAACCCAAGAGACCAATCCAGAGCAAATCACAAAGAACATGTGATATTGCGAAAAGCCACAAGCCATCAAAGAGAACAACTAACCACCATAAAAGATCATCAATCATCCTATCAATAGAGAAATGCATAATCATCATCGAAGAAAGAATCTACTATCCCGAAGAACAGCAAATCATTCTATACCAACAATAATCAAGCAAAACCCTTGACAAGGATAATCAACTATCTTAGATGATAGTCAATCATCATCAATGATTACTAGATGCAAAGACTAACATCAACATCGAAGCTAATGAGCAAAAATGCCTTCCCCCAACAACTCCTAACAAATGGAATAATGAGCATAAAAACTCAAATAACCAAAAGCTCGAAGAAGCCTATAGCTAAGTATTTTTACCTAGCAATGATCACGAGTTTCGCATAAACTAACTTCAATGCTAAAGAAGAAATCATGGTATAACCCACGACATCCGCTTCAACACATCCATAAGCTATACTTCATAATGCAAAGCTAATGAAGAGCATGTCTGCATCAATCCAAAGCTAAGCATAACAAAGCTATGCTCAACAAGTGATCACCAAACGATCCTCCATGAATCCATCTATAGGTAGACGTAACTCACTTCATAACAAGCACAAGAAGAATCATCAATGATCGATATATTTCAACTAAAATCCCATAAGGATTCAAATATTCCTATATCAATCACTAACTCTTCCACTTGTAGAGTTAGCATAGTCCATGACTAAACCACTTTTCAAGGAAAAGCCAAAGCTTAACCCCTACTAAATAATCTTGTCTAGAACACAACTAACTCAAACTTGTAATTTAGTTCATTTGAACGTCAACACAGTCGCTAACTAGCAAATGTATGAATGCCAATAACATAAAGCTACAACCAAATCATCAACACTATATCTATCAAGACTAATGAAACTCAATATCAATCGAGAGAGAGATATCTCATTTCACTTGAATCTCAACATCAATATTGTCAACGGCAAGGCATCACTTCAATGTCATCAACACTATAACAAAGCTAAAAGAAAGCACGAGTGAATCACCACTCAAAACTCTCTAGCAACTAAGCTAACCAAAGTCGAAGATACTTTAGTCAATATCCGAGACCAATCCTTTAGCAAAACTCAGTTACAGATAACACTTCCTCAAGGAGTGAATCACCACGTCCAAGACTCAATGAAATCCAACACTATGAACTAAACGCAACCAAATGATATCGACAGAGATAGGGTCGACATGCCAACATGGAAAACCCATGTAAGTTTAACGACACGATCTTCCGCAACCCCATTCGGTAAAGCAAGCCCATCACTGATAAATCTTCATCGAGCGAAGCAAGTATCAATAGTCTTTTGACAAAGTCTACAAGTAATCACTAGTTGCCAAGCAACTAACAACCACTTGTCAACTTGCTTTCATAAAGACCCGAACACTAAACTTGTGTCATTGAGTCATATACTTGTCCAACATGAACAGAACACCCCAAGTACAAGATATTGGTTCATGGACAAGCACAAACTAGATGACCACTCGAATCCAACTCAACTGTAATAAGCTCACCAATGCATCTAGTCAATAGCTCTGAGCATGCCTTGAAGAGGCTAGCTACACATGATCAACACTAAGTCGAAACTTAAGTGAAGACCATGAGATGGACTCATGTTAGTACACAACCTCCACTTAGACAAAGCTATAGTACGGGTACCAACATCTCAAACTTAAACAACTAAGTTGGACATCACTATCCTCAGCCAAGGCGTAGGGCCACCAAGACCAAGTCAAGATCAGTGAGAGCTCACTACTCTCATAGAGTCTAACGAAATGCAAAGTGCAACCTGCCACCAAGCATAACGCTACAAAAGAAAGGCACAAGGGTCACCCTTCTTAGAAAAGTGCAACAGCCACTTTTCTACACCAACTCTAGACTCTATCCAACTCAATTGCCTTAGCCTCAAAAGTCAGCATCCCTTTCGGGTCGCATCATACAAACTATTTACTAAGGTCTAAGCTAATTGAAGTCAACTCCAACCCCTTCACTAGTTTGTATTGGCTTTCGAAAACGGAATGGTTTTCGAGCAAAGTGATAACAGATCAGCTATTGGAAAAGTCTAAGAAAATTTGTGGAAAATCTTTCCATTCTAGAGAAAGAATGACTTTCAGTCTAGAAATGCAAACTTTCAAAACTCAACCAATTTCCTCCTACCAACAACTTCACATAGGTTCACCTCAACACAAATTCTCATGATCCATAGTATGCTTAAGCCTCGAACATCTTTCTGCCCATACTTCCGACATCCAACACCGACATCCATAAAATGCAAATGGAATATCCAAGGCTTGATCACGAAGACCACATCTTCAGATATCCATATTGCACTAACACTTTTCTTCAACCACCTTCAAGATCCAATGTGAAGCCAAAACACTAACAAGAAAAATGACATGGAAAATCAAGCTCTAAGGAAAATTCCTCATCACTCAAATCAACAATGCCACTTCCACTAACACAAGTGCTAGTAATGTCAATGCCTCAACCTCACACCTTCTCTATCCAACAATCTACTCCAAGTGTTAATAGATCAACTAATGAGTTATAGCAAATGCTACAACTCTTTTCCAACACCTTTATGGGCCAACTCTCAAAGGAACAACGTACCAACTTAAGCTTAGTATAATGGACCACTATTGAGAATCCCGTCAAAGCTACTACAATGCTACTACTTGCAAGTAGACTAGCTTCTCCATCAACCACTTTGGGGTTGATCATCATTAACCAAGCAACTTCGTAAACACATTGCTCATTATCACATGGATATGATATGGAAATCACAATGACTTGATCATCAATTGAGCAACACCACGAGCAATGGCAATGTCATTACTTCAAAGGTTTATGTGAGTATCAAGTGCCAACTTGATTTGACAAAATGCAACATAAATGCCACACTCCACTGATAGAGATTTACAACACTGAACACCACCAACTTTTGTTCACAACACGGACAAGCTCATGCCACTCGCTTTCCGACCAAACTCAAAACTTAACCCAACACCAAGCTACTCAAGGAGCAATAGCAAGGTTCTCCAGAAAAGAATTGAGCATTGCAACCCAAGTCTTCCAATAGCAAGCCTAGACAAAATGGTATAATGCTTCACCGTTATCCATCCCACAACTTGCCATTTGTAAGACTATCATTTCCAACATGCATCAAGGTAGGGACTCTTGATTGCATAATGTGAACACGAGCAATGAATTAACACCTCGTTGCAAATTATATCTCCAAGAGAAAATGATTTACGTATTTGATCCTCCGTCCCCGATGACTCTCTTTTCGGTCTCCTTTTTGACCAAACCTCAAGCTTGCTTTCGCACTGCCTTCAGTTCAATCGAAGAAAAGTTTATGAGAGAGCACGGCCATGACCACTTGAATCAATAGACTAATCCCTATAGTCTTGATTGATCAACTTATAATCATGCCTAGGAAGGATCCACTAGTGCCGTGCTAAATAGCTACGGACCAGCCTTATTTGCCACTCATAGCAAACTTAGGGAAAGGTTTGCTTTAACCCATGGTACATGGAACTACTCATGGAACTAATTGGAACAACTCATAGAACCACCAATAGGCTAACACTAATCCTGCCAACTCAAAGTATAACCTCAAGTTGCTAATGCGTCTCACTCATGAGCCCAAGCTCAAACTCGTGCTAATGGAGCATTTCAAATCCATCCTATGAGCCCAAGAGCAAGCTCACATTATTAGGTACAAAAGGTAACCAAAACCATATCCAAGGAACGAATGTGAACCCTTTGCACCAAAACGTGTACCCACTTGGATCATCGTTTTCATCTCTGCGTATGCAACAAGACTAGTTGCCCAATCTCATTGTATAGTACTCGCTGAGACTCATCCTCTGATACCAAATGTAGCGCACGTGGTTTTGACCCTTTATCCTATGGTCATTTACCATAGGATAACACCACGAAGCGGAACCTAAACCCTCTTTGTGCCACGTGACAGATGCCACGTGTCACATGCCATGTGTCCATGCCACGTGTCCATAGGAACCCGAGGTTCAGAGCCTTGGGCCACTGAACGAAGGAACGGTGCCAAACTCCCAAGCATGAAGCCAAGGAGTGATGGAACCGAATCACGGAGCAACTCCCGAGCATAAAGCCCAAGGAGCGAAGGGACAGGAGCCCGGAGTGACTTGGAACAATCCTAGAGTAACCAGCATCCCAATGCCAAGACCAGCACGCAAAATGGAGCCAAACGGAGTCTGGCGCTATTTCGGCATACCGGTGGCCTAACGCGAGGATATGGGTACTCCACCAACTAGCATGGAATGGAACTTGGGCTTAGACCCAAGCCGGACGCAGAACAAGGACAGGCACGCAAGCGGGAGCTAGACTATGCCTCAGGTTGGTCGGCCATGCCCGACCTACCCACTATCCCTACTATACATTTGGAACCCCCCATAGCCCCCCCCCCCTTGAGGAACACACGCTTTGGGCTTTCACCCCAAGCCTCCCTTAGTATCAAGAGTTAGTCTCTGGGACAAGCTCGAAACTTACTAAATATGGAATGTCCCTAGATTGCGAATTTGGACACGGGATGAACACCATTGTGTTCAGGACAATCTCTACATGCCAAATGAGCAAATCTGGACACTTTCCATAAATAGCATTTGGACCAAAATGAGACTAACACAAAGGGCATGATAGCGAGGGTGTTTGGCAGACACGGTAAGCTATCATCTAGCGATATTGAGGGACCAATCTCAATATCGCGGGGGTTCTTGATACTAGCAAGTGCAAGCCAATGACAGGAGTTTCTCAAACCAGGCCGAGTATGCTCAGCAAGAAACACATAGGGTTCCTACCTTATGTTTATCCGATCTAAGTACACGGTCATTGACCAGTTTCTCAACTAGCTCAAGTGGGAAACTGATAACGGGTCCAGCAATACCGACCTCCTGCCATCGTGGCAGTAAGGTAAGAGTGTCCGTAAGGACTAGTCGACAGGTAACTTTCGATACCCGAAGTCACATTCGCGACAAGGATGCTGGATACTCTAAGACTATTCCAAATTGTTTTGTACTCTTATCTATTGGCTCCTAGGGCTATAAGTTTGTCATTTTGTGCTCTAATGCTATTGCTCCTTGGCTCCATGCTTGGGATTTTAGCACTGTTCTTTCGTTCAGTGGCCCAAGGCCCTGAAACTTGGGTTCCACACCACTGTCCTTTGGACACATGGCATGTGGCATGTGACATATAGTACATGATGGGTTTAGGTTCTACTTTGTGGTTATCCTATGGTAAATCACTATAGGATAAAGGGTAAAAACCACATGTGCTATAGGGAGGGGGGCATGTAGGGGGTTCCAAATGTATAATAGAGATAATGTGTAAGTTGGGCATGGCCTATTAACTTGAAGCATAGTTTAGCTCTCATTTTACATACTAATCCTAGCATTGGAACATTGGATGCTCTAGGACTATTTTAATATCACTCCATGCTTTTGTCCTTTCGCTCCTTGGGTTGCATGGTTAAGAGTCATTCCATGCTTTGATTCTTTCGCTCATAAGTTGCAAACTTGGGAGTTTGGCTTTGTTCTTTCATTCAGTGGCCCAAAGCCCTGAAACTTGGGTTCCACTCCACTATCCTTGGACACGTGGCATGTAGGACATGGCATATAAAGAGTTTATGTTCCACTTTGTAGTTATCCTATGATAAATCACCTAGGATAAAGGGTGAAAACTATGAGCACTACATTTGGTATCAAGTGACTATAGGTATTGAAAGTTATCTATCAACGAGTTCTTTTGGATATTTATAGTCACATTCGTGACATCAAGGCCCTAAAACTTATGTTCCACTTTGTTGCCCTTAGGTCATATATCCAAGGGTTTATGTTCTACTTTATGGTTATCCTATGGTAAAACACAATAGGGTAAATGGTGAAATCCATGTGTGCTACATATGTGTTATAGTGTCTAATGTATACACGCAAATCCAAGAAAGGGTTTTTAACACATGAAGTCTAATTGTCAGTAATGACATTCTACTTTGGCATGGAGATCCAAGATATCCAGTTATATATGAAGTGTTATTAGTTTGTCAAATCTTTAGTGCTAAGTGATGTTAGTAATGGTAATACTTTAATGACATAGATTTGATTCTTAGAATGCATCAAGTTTTATCTATATATGCAAACACTGCTCAATGATATTTAGAGCATATACCTACAATTTAGGTTTGAATACAACGTAAAATAAATTTATGGATGAGGATTCATCCTTTCATAAATTAATATAGTGCAACATATTTTATATGGTAATGCAATGTACCATGTTTATACTCTTTAAAGTTCCTGTAACAAATCCAAAACATATATAAAATCTTCTTGAGAATGCATCCTTCCTATATAATTAAGAAAATAATATTAAATCTCCAATAACTTCAACATTGGAAGGTGTTAGTTATATTGTCATTAATATATATAAAATAAATAATATTTTCATACATTAAGATATCTTATTGATAATAAAATAGGGTTTAGGGCCTTGGGCCATACACCTTGGGCAATTTCTAGCCCTGGAGGCCAAGATTCTTTAAATAACCTTGGCACCCTAGGATATTCTAGTGAGCAGAATATGCCATATTTTGAGATCATCATCTGATGGAGAAGGTGATATTGTCTACTTGCGAAAAAAAAAAAAAAGAGATAGATAGATATAATCTATAGACATTTGGGCTTGGGACCGACTCTGGAGAGCCATGCAGATGCTTATGCATCTAAGATCCTAAGAGAGGAAAACAAGATCTGGTTGTGCAAATCAATCTTTTTTAGAAATGAGATTTCATCTTTTTTAAAGAACTACAAGTGAAATCTTCTTTTGCATTACAAAAGCCTGGTGAAATTGTCTTCCCCCAAAAGTGGACTTCATGTTTTGAAGTACCGAGGAATTTGGTAGTAGACGTGTCGTCCTACAATGGCTTAACGTAGAATTCAGCTATAAAATCAGTTTGAAGACAAGCAAGTGCAATAGCAGGTCGGCTAATTTTCCCATATGCTACCTAGAACTAATATCATTTATATATATATATATATAAATGTCAGATATTAGATGTCAGATATATATATACATACATACATACATATATACATACATATATATATATATATATATATATATATATATATATATATATATATATATATATATATATATATATATATATATATATATATATATATATATATATATATATATATATATATATATATATATATATATATATATATATATATATATATATATATATATATATATATATATATATATATATATATATATAT
>NW_003314265.1:1047863-1064598 GCF_000143415.4 Selaginella moellendorffii | reverse complement strand
CTGGCTTGAGCATGGTGAAGAAGCGCTTGATCTTCATTGTAGCGACCGGCTGGATGATCCGGGTGAAGCTCATGTGGAGAAGCGCAGCAGAGATAGAGCAAGCCCAGAGAGCGCCCAGCAAGCGAGAGATAGAGCAAACCAAGGCGGCGAGAGAGAGAGAGAGAGAGCTTAAAGGATTGGAATGTGACTTGAGATTTGCTATCATTTTACGTGAACTACCTTCTGCCACAAAAAGGAAGCTGGCTCCTCACGATTGTAGCTGTACCATTGTACATTACCGTGACACACGTGCAAGCTATACTGGCACCCTCCTTCTAGCGAGCGCGGGCGTCTTATAAACGACGTAAGATCTGAAATAACGATCACTTCAAACTTATTTACATTAAATATTAACCATTTTTATTTTTTACAAACCATGAAAATTATCAAACTAAAATTTAAAAATCTAAGTAACATTTGGAAATCAATATGTTTACAGTTTATAATGACAAGATAATCTATTAAGTGATTATAAGCATGCATGAAAATATATCAAAAGTTAAAAGCATCTCTCTTGATTGCAAGGAACAATCTTCTTGAATGCAACCCTCATCATTGTGATTTCATGAAGGGATATTAGCTAGAGTTGAGTACTTTGATGGTATTTCTTGATTAGCTTCTTTGAATAGGACATGATAGTTGTTGTGGTCTCTATGGCTTTTAGCATTACCTTCTATCATTTTATTTCAGCTTTGGCCAAGGACATATGATCTCAATCCTTTCCTTGTAGAAACTATTTCTAATCTTCTTGTGTGCTTTAAAAAATATACATGTTAATCATCACAACCACAATCATACAACTGAAACACCTTCATTGCCGGCATTATCCACAACCTGGCTGGAGTTTCAGTGATAATAAAAATAGAAATAGAAAGTAAAAATATTTATCTATAGAGTATATGAACAATACCTCAAGAGTATAAAACCAATATTAAACAAGAGTTCCAGCTATATTTTGGTTTGGTTAGGTGGTGGTGAATATACCTACAATATATTCAACCATCTAATTGTTATTATTCATTTAGATTAATCTCAAAGTTCCCACAAAATTTGTGATGTGCCTTTTTGCCTTTTTCTTTATAAGGTGACTTTATAAATAAAAAGTGCATGGTTTTAATTATTCAAAGCCCTAATTCAAGTATTATTATTTAAATTCATGCATTAATGATGCATGTGTATACACATGCTTTCTTTTGCACTACACTAGTACACTTTTTTCTAGAAGATTTCTATAGATAAAACTGAAATATATATTTATAATTTGATATTTCTATATATGATTTAAATATATGTAACAATAGTTTGTGATCTCTAGCTTTTCGTATTTACCCACCATTTGGTGGGCATTACTAGTCTGCAACAATAAATTGATAAGGAGGAGAGGCTCTCAACTGTCCAATATAGGAGCAAGGCAACCTCAATCTGCATGGTTTCAGTAAAAATTTTGTAGATGTTTGTTTGGCCAATGAAGAATTGGCAGAACTTTGGTTACCGTTGGCTGGAGCAAGGTGTGTTTAATGCAATTAAAGCACCATAGCCAAATCATGTAGTGGCCATACTCTTAGGAGCTTCATTGGTCGAACCTCTTTGCTTCAGCACATAGTGGAGGCAGGCTGGTGATCTGGAGCTGATGTGATCCCAAAATTAGCATTTTGTACTTTTATTTTCCTTGCAGGTTAGTGAAGAATTCTATATAATGATAAAAAAAAGGACTATGATTGTAGATATCTTCACCATCACGATCAGGACTGGACTTGAGCACATAAAGGTCTTCTTTGCTTCCATTGAAAACATCTTGCTTACAGGTTTAAAAGCAAACAAGAACCAAAAATCACTCAATTTTAGAAAAGGCAAAAGTATTTGCTTAACCCCAGGTTCTTTGTGCTTTCAAACCCTTGCCAATGGATAGGACCTGGGGTGTGGGGAGGCAACAATTGGAAGACTGTGAGGGCTATAAGGCCAGTGTTCAACAGTTTCTCAAGTCCAAGTTTCATTATAATCAGAAGCCTATTGACGTCCCCTGGAGTTGTGTGCATGTTCAGATTCAAAAAGAATTGAGCTTCTTTTCACAAACATCTATGGCCTTCCAAAACATACCACTTTTCCCTCTACATAAAACCTCCAACATGAAATCCCAAACATATCTAACCATCATAACCTTTATTTCATAATTGAAACAGATTTGGCCAATGCTAAAGCTTCATGAATGAATCATAATGCCAAAGTTTGAGCATTTATAATTCAAAGAGGTGTGGATACATTAAGCACTTCTTAACTACCTAACATTGGCTTAGCAAATTATTAGTCCATTGCTATAAAGAGCAATCACCAAATTTTGTGGGCCGAATCTACGCTATTGGATGTGGTGTAATTTGTTAAATATTACTTTTTTAACCTGTCGTGAAGAATGTGGGAAGCAAACTTGTTGTGGTACTAGCTCATCACCACCTTATTCTTGCGTTCACAGTTTAGATTCCACCTTGAGAGAGCACATAAGATATTCTAAGTCTCTAGAATATTCCCTCATCCTAAAAGGCTTGGACATTTTCTAGTGCTATATAGTGTGGCAAACCAGAATTCCAATGTATGGGGATAGATTCCACCTCATGGAAATGAAAACATCATGAACTTAATACTCCATGCCAAAATCTTGGTTATTAGCCAAATGGATATCCTAGGATATTCCCACACATTCTATGGTAGGAACAAAATCAAAAGATTTCATTGTTGCTTCTGAAACCGACACTGTGAAGGCACTAAGGGGCATTGAATTCTCAGAATTGTTGTGCTGCCATAAACTGAAACATATACTGGTGTCCTTAGATAACCTATATAACTCATGACGTTGTTTGACGTCAACTACTTTACCTGTTTTCTGCCTACCAAAAGAATCTAGGTTAGAATAACTAGTAAGGAAAAGAAAAAACTAAAAGCTATGATCAAGTTAAAACTTATGATTATTACTCGATCTCAGCAGTGATTCCATACCATATCTCAGGAGTGCAAAGGAGGTATGGAATCACGACGCCGTGATTGATCTTCTTGGCGCTAGAAGGAAGCCTTTCAAGCCAACAGTAGTGACATGGACGACTTGGTGCTCTGGAAGGTCGCTACTTCTTACCAGCTGATGATCCCTGCGAAGCAATCCCAGCGCGGTGTTCTTGATCCGGAGGCGCTCGCCTAGCGCACTGCCGGCAACAGCGGTCTGCTGCAAATGTGGTGGCATTGGTGATGGGCACTGCCAGGGACAGGCGAAGAGGCCACTCCCAAGTGCACAGGAGGAGGATCCGCGGTCGTGGATTTCGAAGCTCGCGGAGTCTTCGATGCGCAGCGCCTCGTCCTGGAACGCCTCATGCTGGGATTCGCGGAGAATGGATCGCCGGAGGTGGCGATCGAGCTCTTCCACCGCTGCTGCGCGGTGGATTCGAAAGTGGAGGGGTCTCTTGGACGGCGCTCATGGCCGGCTATGGGAAATTTTCCCAATGTATTTCCAGACACAATTGGGGCAAGCTGGATTATAGGCTCTCGATCAAGGAAGAAGAATCGGGCATCCATACAGATGGATTCTCTGGCGAGGGCGATGGGGATCCGGGCTTTGGACCAAACACACGCTTCATCGATCTCTAAGCGCGGTGTTCGATCGCATGGACCTCCACTCCACCGCGATGATGCTCGGCTACGCCGATCGCAGCTTTTCCAGTGCTGGAGGAGCCGCCCACGCTCGCGGCTTGATCGTAGCGGCGATCAAGGCATTTTCCAAAGGTATGAAAGGGTTAAAACCCTTTATTCGGCTAAAGGTATTGGCGAGGCGCTGGGCGAGGCGATGGCGAGGCGCAATGGCGAGGCGCCATGCCAATAGAATCTACATTCTCGCCTTGTTCCACGATCTTGCGATCTCCTGGCATCTTGCGATTCTTCTTCCTGCTCTTCCAGGTAGGGCATTCTCGCAATTCTCCATCGATCGCATTTTTTCCGATGTTTCTCTAGCTCTCCGCGGCATTTCGCTCGCGGGATTTGCCAAAGCCGAGCTCTTCCACAGGTGAGAATAGAGATTGATGCTCTATTAAAGCCGTCGTGTTTCCTCCAGGAGCCCAATTCCGGGCCGACGAGAGGCTGTGCGCCATGGTTAACATCCAGATCAATCAGCCCTGTATGCTGTTTTTCATTCTTCTTTGACTCGACCGTATTGGTGTTTTTTCCTTGTCACAGTGGAGGATGCATCAGTAGAGGAAGACACGGAGCGTGGCATTGTCAAGTATGCTATGAGTTTCTGGTTTTTGCTCTCTAACGTCCGATGATAGCTGTGAGAAGGCCATCCCTTCCGGAGGAGGAACGGTCGAGAACACAAGAAATCCGGCAAACCTCGGCCAGAGCCTGAATGAAAACGGTAGAACAAAACTTGATTCTCTTGCTATACTCATGGAGAATTTCTTTTCTTCTCTTTTGTAGGGGAGACATCAAGAGATCCAGGTGAGTTTTCCTTTTAAGCAATTTGAACTGTTTCGTTCATTCCCTCTTGCTCTTGCAGGGCCTAGCCTCACAGACGTTCTTATGCCGGATCCGTTGCTTGAAAGCTCCCACCAGAGATTGGCTCCCGAGGTAATGTGGTACTTTTGCTGTTCCTTGGTCCCCCGTTTGAAGTATCTTGGCTAGGTGAAGCGGAGCAAGAGCTTCCCTCGGTCGACGCTATCGTGCCTCGGCCGTCAGCATATGGGCGAGGTGCCTAGGATTCGCAGGGACTACGAGAGAGAAGTTGCGGCCTTGAGAGTCATCTACGAGGCTCTTGGAACTGTCTCGGAAGCCACAGCCCGCAAGCTACACAACATTCGTAGCTCTATCAAGAGGAGGTATGTTCATACTCTTGAGTCTCTCAATTCAACAGTCAAGGCTAAGAAAGCTGTGTCTGTATTACAGGTACACTGAGATCTCGCCGTGGCAGTGGCAGCAAATAATTAAGAATCGCCAGCACGGCAGATACGATACAAGCTCCGGCCCGAGCTTCCAATTCTTGCGCGACCAAGGCAAAAGCTTCCAGAGCATCGGTGAGTCAGCATGTCGGCCCGGTGGCAAGGACCTAAACATGGTCATGACTCAAGTATCACGGAGGTACAGTTACCCCATGGAGACTAAGGAGCTCGAGGGTTTTAGGAGACGAGTGGCTGGGAGAAGAGCAGCAGCGCGATCGAGGTTGTGAAGCCTTAGAAGTTCGTGAAGATTTTGGCCCATTACATGCGGCTGTGGAGCAGCACTGATGCTCGTCGTTTGATCTACATCATGCCCCGAGAGAACAATTTTGTTTTGCTGTAAATAGACTGTTCAACTCGATGACTAAACGCATCTTTTCCGGAAGCCTGCCTGAACTTACTGCTTGGATGTGCGTGAGGGCGTGTTTTCCCACATTGCTTAAGGAGTTTTACGTAGTCCGTGTAGCCGAAGTCTTTCCGGCAAGATGACAGTCGAATTGCCTTTGCTGATGGCGAAATCATTGGTACGCCAGCATTCTCAAGTCAACTAATAATTCTGTTATTAAACCATATATCATCTTTCACCCGTTTCTTCCCATCCTCTAGCGCTAGCAGCAGCTTGTGCTGCATCAAGAGAACCCTTACTTTCAAGCCCCTTCAGGAACAAGTCTGTTTGGCCAGGATTGATTCGGTATGGAGTGTATGCATGACAAGGAAAAGCACCACTAGAGACCTCTGCGCGATATTTGGCGAGGCCTTCTTGAATAACATCTCCCACTTTAGCAAATTGTTTACAAAACTTGGGTGCAACCTATCACACGAATGCAATTAAGCCAAAACAAAATATGAGATTTTGTTTTACCTTTGTGTGCTGAGGATGCATCATTCCTAGAAGATCATGATAAACTAGGACCTGGTATTGTATGTTTTCAATATACGGCTTGTAAATAAACCATAAATGGAAATTGTTTACCTGGCCACTGCAAAAGGGTCCGGCTCCAATTCCAATTGTTGGTATTTGCAATGATGAAGTTATTGCAGCACCAACGGCCGAAGGTACACACTCTAGAACAATAGCAAAGCACCCAGCAGCTTCCAAGAGCAATGCTTGCTCCAGCAACTAAGTTCACAAAAACGCTATCACAATATGATTGAAAAGAGATTTCAGTTACCTTCATAGCACCTTCAGAAGTCAGCCCTTGTGGTCGGAAGCCACCAAGAATACCGATTGACTGTGGAGTGAGACCAATGTGTCCTATGACAGCAATTCCAGCATCATGAATTGCCTTCACTGCAGTGATTCGAGATGCATTACCACCCTCTAGCTTAATTGCATCCATTCCGCCTTCCTTGACAAGGCTCACTGCGCTCTCTACAGCCTGATGGATCAAGCCATGAGGCAGAACAAAATTTCATATTAGCATGAATGAAACCAAATTAGAGTGGCAAAACCTGATGGGGTGCCTGTTCGTAGCTCCCGAAAGGAAGATCCCCAACAAGGAAACATTTGCTGGCTCCTCGCTTAACAGCCTTGCAGTGTGACAACATCTCTGTCATGGTTACTGGTAGTGTTGTATTATAGCCATGGACAACCATTCCTGCAGAATCCCCGACCAAACACATATCTATGCCTGCTTGATCTACGTGAACTGCACTAGGATAATCATATGCTGTGACCATAGTGATTGGTTCCTTCCTTGCGAACTTCAATTGCAAATACCTCATAGTCACCTTCTGAGCCATGGCACAAAACCTTAAAACCTAAATGTTTTATATAGCTTACAAATTTATATGGTTGTTGGCAAAAAGGTGGTTGATTAAAGAATATTCTGCTGCAATATAATTCTTTGAATATAATTGGAATATCCTTTTGTAATAAATTAGTATTCGAAAAATAAAATTCAATATTATAACTATATATTAAATCATATAATAATTACAACTATATCTTATGTTATAGCTATAAACTATTTTATCAGATGTTATTATAACTATAACAAATTATATCTCAATCCACACAAAATCCACAAAATCCATATATATAGAAGTACTAGGTTGGTTTCTTCTCTCTCATCTTTTCTCTACTTCTCGATCAAGTGAGCCTTAACTCAAACTTATAAGTGCCCTTAAATTATCTGTAGCTGGCTGATTCTTACTTAGAAGACCTCAGACCACTTCATCTTGAAGATGCTTGTGGAACCAAGCGATTCAGTCGTTTTGAGCTTCGTCAGCGCACTTCATAGCAGATGCTTCCTTCACATTATAGCAAGTGGTCCAGCCATGAGAGGTCTCTCGATAAATCTTGACGAAATATGCTTGTCTCCAAAGGTGCATTGATCAACGACGAGTAAACAGAGGCTATAGTAATCTTCTCTGCTTTCTCAAGGTATTTGATGGGCCTGGACTTCGCTGCTAGAATTGTGATGGGTGGTTTACAAGCTGGAAACGAGCAAGAGAAATCAGAAAAATCACGACTGAAGAATGTGATTTACCTTGGACGTCATCCAAGGTAGTGGAAACAGGGTGACAATCCTGCGTTGCAATCCGAGCTTTCCTTGCCTGTGGAGGCAACAGCAGCAAATTCAGATCCGAGATGATCCCGACGCAAAGTCTTAGTTACCTCCCCAGCCGAACCCGGCGAACCCAATGGAAGTCATGCCCTTCGACTGGAGAACACCAAATCAGCTTTTTGAAATCGTCCAAGCTACAACTCCATTTATTGAGGCGGCTTCCAAATCATAAACGTGAAGTAAAACCGGCTTCACAAGAACAATATCCCGACTTTCGAATTAATCCAGCTGAAGCCAGGGATTATATGGATCGCCACACACCACTGCGACAAATCCTGCTTGTCCCCAAGCTTCCTGTTAGAAGCATCAAATCTCAACTTGTAGGCAAGAAACGAAACGAATGAGAAAAGATTCAGGTCGTCCTCAACAGACCTGGATCTTCGTCCGCCACTGCGCGGTCAGGGACGATTCCATCGAAGGCCGGCGCTGGGACTGGAGTGGGTTGGATCGGGGACGAGCGGCAGCAGGACATACTGTCGACAACCCGGCATCGTGAGGACGATCACTCGAAATGTCACAACCGCAAGAAAGGAATATCCAACGATCCCAAATTTTAGCGAAAACGGTCACACGAATGAAATATCGACGAAGACGAGACCATCGCGAGAGCACCACTCACACAAGAACATCCATGCCCTAGCTAAGGGATCACCGCATTTCCGCTGAAAATCCATAACAAGAAATTTTCCTAGTACTGAGATCACGACGAGAGAAAAACCGAAGAAACAGAGGAACGAAGAAGAGAAAAACTTCTTACAGGAAAACAACTAGGCCTAGGTGGAGCTCCCACGGATCTTGAACTTGAGCAGCAACTGCCCATTGGTCGGCTGGAAGGACTTTTCCATGGTGGAGACATCCAAGTCCAGCGGCAGTTTCTCTTCCAAGCTGAACGGCTTGACCTGGTGACTGATTGTCATAGTCCCATCGCCCACCGACACCATCCAGTCCCCACTTGCTGTCTCCGGAGGGAGATCCACCACAAACAGCTTGTGATTCTTCTCCCCGTAAACCCATCGACTGGAAAGGAGAGCTCGTTGCTCGTATGGCGACATGCGGAGGCTATAAGAGCCAGGCACGGGTAGCACAGGCTCCCAATCTTCGTCCCCAGTAGACGAGCAGTAAGTGGCCGCACAAGCAGCCCGGCTAGCGGACCCAAGCTTGGAGAATGGCGACAGCATGGAGCTCTTGGGCGAGATGCCGGCTGGGTTGGAGAAGATTGCAGTCCCCTGGCTGGAGAAGTCCGGTGCTGGCTTGAGCATGGTGAAGAAGCGCTTGAAGACGACCGGCTGGATGCGCTGGAGCATGGAGATGATTCCAGCCGGCTTGCAGAAGATTGTTCCCTGGCTGGAGAAGTCCGCTGCTGGCTTGAGCATGGTGAAGAAGCGCTTGATCTTCATTGTAGCGACCGGCTGGATGATCCGGGTGAAGCTCATGTGGAGAAGCGCAGCAGAGATAGAGCAAGCCCAGAGAGCGCCCAGCAAGCGAGAGATAGAGCAAACCAAGGCGGCGAGAGAGAGAGAGAGAGAGCTTAAAGGATTGGAATGTGACTTGAGATTTGCTATCATTTTACGTGAACTACCTTCTGCCACAAAAAGGAAGCTGGCTCCTCACGATTGTAGCTGTACCATTGTACATTACCGTGACACACGTGCAAGCTATACTGGCACCCTCCTTCTAGCGAGCGCGGGCGTCTTATAAACGACGTAAGATCTGAAATAACGATCACTTCAAACTTATTTACATTAAATATTAACCATTTTTATTTTTTACAAACCATGAAAATTATCAAACTAAAATTTAAAAATCTAAGTAACATTTGGAAATCAATATGTTTACAGTTTATAATGACAAGATAATCTATTAAGTGATTATAAGCATGCATGAAAATATATCAAAAGTTAAAAGCATCTCTCTTGATTGCAAGGAACAATCTTCTTGAATGCAACCCTCATCATTGTGATTTCATGAAGGGATATTAGCTAGAGTTGAGTACTTTGATGGTATTTCTTGATTAGCTTCTTTGAATAGGACATGATAGTTGTTGTGATCTCTATGGCTTTTAGCATTACCTTCTATCATTTTATTTCAGCTTTGGCCAAGGACATATGATCTCAATCCTTTCCTTGTAGAAACTATTTCTAATCTTCTTGTGTGCTTTAAAAAATATACATGTTAATCATCACAACCACAATCATACAACTGAAACACCTTCATTGCTGGCATTATCCACAACCCGGCTGGAGTTTCAGTGATAATAAAAATAGAAATAGAAAGTAAAAATATTTATCTATAGAGTATATGAACAATACTTCAAGAGTATAAAACCAATACTGGCTATATTAAACAAGAGTTCCAGCTATATTTTGGTTTGGTTAGGTGGTGGTGAATATACCTACAATATATTCAACCATCTAATTGTTATTATTCATTTAGATTAATCTCAAAGTTCCCACAAAATTTGTGATGTGCCTTTTTGCCTTTTTCTTTATAAGGTGACTTTATAAATAAAAAGTGCATGGTTTTAATTATTCAAAGCCCTAATTCAAGTATTATTATTTAAATTCATGCATTAATGATGCATGTGTATACACATGCTTTCTTTTGCACTACACTAGTACACTTTTTTCTAGAAGATTTCTATAGATAAAACTGAAATATATATTTATAATTTGATATTTCTATATATGATTTAAATATATGTAACAATAGTTTGTGATCTCTAGCTTTTCGTATTTACCCACCATTTGGTGGGCATTACTAGTCTGCAACAATAAATTGATAAGGAGGAGAGGCTCTCAACTGTCCAATATAGGAGCAAGGCAACCTCAATCTGCATGGTTTCAGTAAAAATTTTGTAGATGTTTGTTTGGCCAATGAAGAATTGGCAGAACTTTGGTTACCGTTGGCTGGAGCAAGGTGTGTTTAATGCAATTAAAGCACCATAGCCAAATCATGTAGTGGCCATACTCTTAGGAGCTTCATTGGTCGAGCCTCTTTGCTTCAGCACATAGTGGAGGCAGGCTGGTGATCTGGAGCTGATGTGATCCCAAAATTAGCATTTTGTACTTTTATTTTCCTTGCAGGTTAGTGAAGAATTCTATATAATGATAAAAAAAAGGACTATGATTGTAGATATCTTCACCATCATGATCGGGACTGGAGAGACCCAGTCTTGGAGAGACGAGATTGCAATGCAGGTGGTGTTGGACCACCGATGTGATCAAGGCGATTGGGCATGGCCTAGCGTAACAGGCTGGTATGTTGGTGGTGCCTTGAGGTGTCAGTCATGGGACTGGACACGTGGAGCACTGGGACCAAGTGCAAAGGTTGAGTAGCATGGATGCCATTCTCGGGGCTAGCAAGCCCCAAGTCCTGAGTGGGACTTATGGAAGTTGTGAATGAAACTCCTCCAAGTGGTCAGAGGTGTGGTTAAGTGACTAAAGTAGAATGGAAAAAATTTAAACGCTTACAATTTGGTATTGGAACTGTTCCTTAGTTCAACTTTTATTGGTGCTGAAGTATATCACCACTAGTGTTGGCATTGGAAGGTCCTAAGAGTGGGCTTGTCCTTGAGGAGTAGCAAATCAAGAAGACATGGCTCTCCACTATAGTTCACGTGTGAACTTGGAGGCAAGGATAGAAAGGGCCAATGATGGAACAACTTTGGGATCTTGGGAACAGTGCAAGGTTTTCCTCATTGAGTTGAGGTTGTGATCCAAATGAGCATTTGACTCAGCAAACTGGCTAATGTAGTTGTGGTAAACAATTATAGTTGGGATCATAGGGAAGATAGAGACTCCAAAACGATAAAGGAGTCACAAGATTACCCTCATGAAGTTGAGACTGGTGCTTATGAATTTGAGACCAGAAGTAATGACCGTGGGAGGTCAAATACAGGAAAGGATACAAGTCCTTGAAATGGTAGCTGGAGCTACCTCTAATAAATGCTGGAACAACCCAAGGAATTGGGGGTGTATTTAGAGGATGAGTTGGTATTCTCATCACATGGACAAGTGGTCCTAAGGGGTGAAAGGTTGCCCCTAGAGAACAAATCAAGTGTCAGAGTAACACTTGCAAAAGATGATCCTTGTGAGTAGGACATGAATACAAAGAGTTATATTCCAGTGAGTTAGCACCTCAAAAGTAGGACCTCATAGGTCGTCAGATTAATAAAGTCCAAAAGGTTGAATGATTCCAATAGAGTCAAGGAATAATCCTAAGGGCTTCAGGAAAGCATTTGGACTGAGGTGTGTAGTGCCCCACGAAGGATGGGGAGGATCTTGAGATCCAAGCATGAGAGCAGTATGTATCTCATTGATGGCAGAAGGTGCTATGCTAAAGTCGTGGGAAAGAGTTTCCCGAAAGAAAACAACTTTGACACAAAGTTGTGTATGAACTCTATGGTGCAGTGCTAATGGATAATTGGCCTAAGAGACAACTATATTGGTCTTGGCATAAATACTTGGACACAAGTAAGAAGTGTCAAAAAGTTTGGCTCGTGGAGCCGATGGTGTGAAAACACTGAAGGTGCCAAGGCGTGCTGCCTTGAGGTTAAGTTGGTGGGTTTATGAGAACCCCTTTCAAAGGAATCCCAATGGAAATGGGAATAGCATAGCCTAAGCTAGAAGGCATACGGTTAGAGTGTGGTGACCCAGATAATGATGGAGGTGTGGAAGCACTAGCAATGAGTTGTAGGACTTGACAACTATGAAGCAACTAAGCAAAAGGTGCAAAATAATTCATAAACTGGTAGAAGGTAACTACTTAAGACTTTTTATTGGGATAAGGAAGTTCTATATACCCTTATAAGGGATAAATTGCTTATGTTGCGACATACTAAGTCAATGTCGAAAAGGGAATGCTCATTGTCAGAGAGGCCATCATTGGGACACCCAAACACTCTAGAACACCAAAAGGGGGTATTTGGTGTCATGAGGGCAATGGATAATGCCCAAGAGACAAAGTCCCTAGCGAATAAAGGATAGAAGGTGCTATCCAAATGTCCAAGGTTGTGGAGATATAAGAAGTCTGTCTACCCAAATTGGACAAAGCCGAAGAGGGATTTTGGCAAGGCTAGTGATGGGCGTATGAAGGCCCATAAGTAGCAACGGTGATCCTAGCGTGTGGGATTACAAAGGAGCAAACCCGGATTGAGGAACTACTCCCTAGGCTGTCAGGTATATTCATCTTTATGAATACTTGTCAAGGCATGGTAGAAAGTGCAAAGCTATTTTCCTAATCTGGAGGAGAATAACCGAAGGAAATGTATGAGGCCAAAAGGCAAGTAGTATAGAGATAGAACCAAACCATAGGAATTGACAGGCATGACCATGGGTGGTTATACAAGTTGGGAGTGGAGAATCAAGTGGGTGCTTAAGCATGTTGTTACTAGCGACTAGGATGCCATGGAGAGTCTAAAACATAAGATTGTCCATGTTAGACCATATGGTAATTAACAAGCTTGCGAAAGGAGAGGCCTTAGCAAGCCAAGGAACGGAGTTCCTTGAACGTTCCCCTAGGTAGATAAGTACCTAGTCAGCCAAATGTAAATGGTTCATAGAACGCGTGAAATCAGAGTGGCGCAGCAGAAGTATGGTCTTGAAGCTTGCCATGAGGCGAGGCTATCAAGATTGGGGAAGTAGTTCCCGAGTGTTCAAAGAGAGGGCTTTGAACAAAGTCGATGGTTAAGAACTTTCACGCTTATGCATGAACTATGTTACGGTGGCCGAATGACTTGCTAAGTGAGATTGGCAAGTCGTGGGGAACAAATTCCCTAGTTGAAGGTGCTAACTTCAAAAGGGGTGGCCCATGAGGCTGAGCATGGAGGAGTCCATGCATGATCACAGACTTGTTAAGCGAGAGGACGTGGCAGTGCAGAGGAACTAGGTTCCTAAGCTGTGATCTATAGCGCACTTTAAGTATATGTTGGTGCACCGGCATGGGGAGTCATGCCAGGCATCTTGTGTGATGCCATCCGTAGATGCATATACGGAGGTTGGGTTCGAGTCCCAACCCTCTAGTGCTTGGGTTCGAGTCCCAAATCACTAGGGCGTGGTGATGGTTTGGAATATGAGGACACTCATTTTTCGGTGGTCATTGACTCTCAGTGAGGAGACTGGTTTAGGCACATCGCCAAGCGAGGGATGCCTCGGAGTTATAATGCACGGTTAGATTGCTTAAAGTGAAAGCTCGGCATATCTAACTTGAACACTTTGGTGCGAATGGCACCAAGGACGTGGTGAATGAGATGGGGACACCCAGTCTCAGTTGCTATGGATCCTTGGCTAGAAGGGTTGGCTTGGGTGCACCACCAAGTGTGGGGGATGCCCCCGGGGTCGTAGTCAACAATTTAAAAGGGTCTAGAAGACCTAATTCCTATTGGTAGACTTGTTAAGGGGTCAAGATGAGAATCTTATGGCTAAACAAAGACAAGGTCTTTGTTTGGGTTAAGGAATATGATTCCCAGTTCAAAGTGTTGATTTGAACTATTGATAATGGTGTGACTTGGTCGAGGTGACCAAGTGAGAAGGACACCTAAAGCGAAATCAATTGTGCCAATACGGTGGTATAGTAAGTCTAAGAAAGTAGTCTCGGGGAGAGACCCATGGAAGGGTCGCAAAGTTGGGCTATGGACGAAGCCCAGAGCAGAAATTGCTAAAGAGACCTACTAAGGGTGAGCACCCACTGGACTTAGCAAAGTAGAGCCTTTGCCATGGAACCAAAAGGATACCTTAAGAATGGAGGTAGTGATTCTATGTTGCTCAGTGCAACGATCAATAGATAAGAGCAAAAGACTAATAGCCAAGTGTGGGCTATGGAGTTCATTGAAAGGAATCCAAATGGCAAAGTTAGACATGGAACACTAGTGTGTTAGATGCTAACGGATTGTGAGAAAGGAAGTGTGCTTCCAAGGATAAATTCCCAAATGCTCCAAGTTGGTAAAGGTGAAAGCTCCAAGGGAGGGAGCGGCGACGTAGCCAAAGGATAGGGCCGTGGATAGCTCTAGCACAACTTATGATGGCTGGAACTTGGTGCCAAAAGTGGCATAAAATAGAATGGAGGACGATGGCACCCTCAAGTGAGGAGCTTCCTAGGATGGGAAGTGAAGTTGCACAATATGTGCAGTGAAGGGTGTCAAAGACACCAAAGAAAATAACTTCAAGAAGTCAAAAATAAAAAGTTCCAAGGTGAATTGGTTATGTCAATAGAAGTTGGGACTACTCGAGAATGAGTAGTGGAATTGAGTTAGAGAAGGTGTCTCTAACGGGTTTAGCGAGAACTGAACTAATAAAAGGGAGCAAACCACTCTAGGTGGCCGAATGAGTCTCTATGTTAGAAAGACTATACCCCTTAGAGGATGGACAAGGCATGGTGAGCATTCGGGGTCAAACCATTGACAAATATTGGCTGGGTGCCAAGGATGGAAATGGTAATACCTGCAGGTGTTACTTTATAAAAGGGTTTACTGATCGATGAGGACATCGAACTTCGTCTATGGGTGGTGGAGTTGTGAGACACAAATCCCTAAGCCCCAAAGTGGAGCCGAAAGGGTGCCACGTGGTAGTGGCCGAAGCAAAAGCCAAACGAGAGTAACACGTTTGGACTAAAAGGCTCCGAGTTGAAAGGTTGAGAGCGGGAGTGGAACTCCCAACGGAGAGCTCAAGGAATGAGTATGAAGCGAGCAATAAGCGAGGCTCCAAAAAGGGACCCAAAAGGACCAACACATGACACGTGGAAGTGTCTGAGATGGAGTCCGAGACGGAGTCCGAGATGGAGTCCGAGGTGGAGTCCGAGATGGAGTCCGAGATGGACCCGAGTTGGAGTCCGAGGTGGAGTCCGAGGTGGAGTCTGAGATGGAGGCTGAGATGGAGTCCGAGATGGAGTTCAAGATGGAGTCCAAGATGGACCTGAGATGGAGTCTGAGATGGACCTGAGATGGAGTCCGAGATGGACCCGAGATGAAGTCCGAGACGGAGTCTGAGATGGAGTCTGAGATGGAATCCGAGATGGAGTCCGAGGTCGAGACCGAGACCGAGACCGAGACCGAGACCGGGACTGGGACCGGGACCGAGACCGAGACCGAGGCCGAGATCGAGACCGAGTCTGAGTCCGAGTCCGAGTCCGAGTCCAAGTCCGAGTCCGAGTCCGAGTCTGAGCCCGAGTCCGAGTTCGAGTTTGAGAGGGTGAAAGCCCAAAGCGTTCGTCTCCCAGACCCTGGGGGGTTTGGTGAGCTCCAAAAGTATAGTAGGGGGAGGACTACAGTGGAACCAGTTTGGCCAGGAAAGGCCAGTTTGGCCCAGGAGGGCTGTACCTAGTGTTGGGTGATGAGCTGCCCACTGGGAAGTCCAAGACTAGAGTGAACATAGACTGACAAGCGGGGTAGCTTGGTGAAATGTTCAAAAGCCGGCTCTAGTTCCCCTAGGAGGTCGACTGGCCGATGCTCCCAGTCCAAGTGTGGGTGGCACTACCTACTTGGATACCTGGTGTGGCTTAACAGAACCTCGCTTTAAGCCCATGACGAAAGCACCCAAAGGCGGAAGGTGGGGAGAGTACCCACGAGGCTTGCGTAAGGCCATGATGTTCCGAAATGTTGTCCCGGAGGCCTAGACTATGGAAAGGAGGAGGAGTAGTCCTCTGATGTAATGACCAAGGATATAGTCATGTGGTGAAGAAGTCCCAGAGGACCATGGGACTTAATGGTCAGGCCTGTGGGCCTTGATCCAGTGGCAGTGTTGGTGAACACGGCCATGGGCAGAAAGGGACTTGGTAGGGACCGGAAAGGGGATATTGGGGAAGGCTATTCCCCATGTCTATGGGCATCCTAAGGATGCTAAAGAGTGGATTTGGGATGACCACTCATGGACGGATAGCCCAATCTTGGAGAGACGGGATTGCAATGTAAGTGGTGTTGGACCACCAATGTGACCAAGGCGATTGGGCATGGCTTAGCGTAACAGGCTGGTATGTTGGTGGTGCCTTGGGGTGTCGGTCATGGGATTGGACACGTGGAGCACTGGGACCAAGTGCAAAGGTTGAGTAGCATGGATGCCATTCTCGGGGCTAGCAAGCCCCAAGTCCTGAGTGGGACTTATGGAGGTTGTGAATGAAACTCTTCCAAGTGGTCGGAGGTGTGGTTAAGTGACTAAAGTAGAATGGAAAAAA